>NW_024539806.1:0-43681 GCF_016647785.1 Suillus fuscotomentosus
ATATAAGATCAGATATTAGCGGTAATGGGAAGTTATTCTTAACCATGTGATCGTTCAGGTATCTATAGTCTTGGCAGGGTCGGAGGGAACCGTCTTTCTTTCCTACGAAGAAGAAAGGTGATGATTGAGGGGATTTGGAGGGTATAATCGTTCCTTTGGCGAGATGTTCGTCGACGAAATCGTTCATGGCTTTCTCTTCTGCTGGGTTAAGCGGATAAATCTTACACTTGCGTGGTTCGAAAGAGTCCTTGAGTTCGATTTTATGGTCAAATTTTCGTTCTGGAGGTAAAACACTGTTAGCTACTTCTCCGAATACATCTTGATATTTTCGGAATGTGTCATATCCCATATATTCACGCTTCTCTTCCGGACTTCGGACCCTGAGATCCGGTCCGGTCCGATGTATAGATCCGCTTCCGATCCGATTTACGATAAGCTTTCTAATTCATTTCCTGTTTCATATAACGTTAAACACAGCCTATTCGGTATTTCCTCTTCCCGGTGTTTCGGTTATGCTTATTACCGGTATGATTACTGATCCGTTAACCTATGTCTCATTTCCGACTCGCGTTTGATAACCTTTGCACATGCTTCGTACATAGCCTCGGACCCTTGCTTACTGATACTTCCGTTATCCTCATAGTATATAAACTCGTGTATATGTCCTGTAGTACCTCAGTTCGAATATCATCTTAGTTTGTCCTCTTTCTGTCCTCCGGACTTGAGTTCTTCTTACTCTTGTCACTCTCCGAGACTTCGGATAGATTCCGATAGTCTATATCCTCGGCTCTACCTTCGGGTAGTCTTTACTCTGTTAGTTTCTAGTTCGGATACGTCCGGATTAGCCTTATACGCGTTTCCGATATCCGGAAGACTTCCGGATATACTACGAGACCCGTCCGGACCTTCGGACGCGTTATCGTTAGTACTTTGAAATAAGGGACAGTACTTGGGAAAGGGGCACAGCGTACGAGCTGAGGCCGAAGTCCTTCGGATCCGATCTTACGAGAGTACGACCTTAACAGTATATTCGAACTCACACCTTTCCAAGTACACTTACTCATATCATGGCTCCTACTAAAGTAAACCAAGCCGCTTTGCACGCTGTCGGACTTTCGTCCACCCGACGCGATCCGACATCCGTAGTTAACGCCTTCACCAGTTTCTCTCAGCGCCGTGTATCACGCGGTCCTGCTCAAAGTATTTCGCAACTCATGAATCGTCCGCATCCGGAAACCCCTACGCGCACTCCTGCCGGAGGTGATCCGGATGACGAAGGACCTCCGGACGATGAAGATACTCCTGGTGGAAACCCTCCGGATGACTTCGGAGGTGATCCGGATGATGAACCGGATGACAACGATGATGAATTTGACGGGTTAAACCCACAAGACCGTGTCATGCTTCGGCTTTCTCAAGCCATCGACAATCTCGCACGCAACAATCGTCGTCCGACCTCGTCCGAAGATTCTAAAGTCAAGATCCGTGAGCCCGATACTTTCGATGGCACTGAGCCTCGGAAGCTTCGTGCATTCTTCGTCCAATGCGAGCTCCACTTCCAAAGCAAACCCAAAGCCTTCCGTTCCGGACGGGCAAAAGTCAACTTCGCCCAATCCTACCTTAAGGGTATGGCACTCGAGTGGTTCGAACCGGATCTCCTAGCCAACGAGGACGATGATCGTCCGGATTGGATGGATGATTACTCCGCGTTCATGCTTGAACTCCAAACCAATTTCGGACCGCACGATCCGTCCGGAGATGCGGAAATGCAATTGGAGCAACTTCATATGCGTGACGGACAACGCATTAATAAATATGTTGTTGAATTTCAGCGTCTTGCTTCACAAGTCCGTGGCTGGGGTGACGGTGCCCTAAGACGCCAATTCTATAACGGACTTCCGGCTCGTATCAAAGACGAAATCAGTCGCATGGGTAAACCTTCCACCCTTTCCGAATACAAGATCCTTGCCCAGACTATCGACGCTCGATACTGGGAACGGAAGGGAGAAGTCGCCCGCGAAACTAAACCCACCACCTCCATTCCTCCTAAGCAAACCACGTCCGATCGGACGAATTCCAACTCGTCCGGACCTTCGAGGTACAAATCCGACAAACCCGCTACTTCCGCATCATCCTCCGTTTCTAAACCTCCGGACCTTACCTCCAAGTTAGGAAAGGACGGGAAGCTCACGTCCGAAGAACGTAAGAGACGGATGGATAACAAACTCTGTCTATTCTGCGGTGGACCCGGCCATTCGGCTCGGGAATGCACCAAGTCTACTTCGCGCGCTGCCAAAGGCCGCGCTGCAGTAGTAACTCCGGAAGACAAACCGGAGGCTTCGGATGAAGCAAAAAAATAGTCCGCAACCCTCCCGACTCCGCACGGGATGAGGGTTGCGTTGACTCTACCCGTGCAACGGAGCTACGTCTCAATGCTGTTTCTCTTTCCGATCCGAACTCTCTTTGTCCATACGTTTCTATTCCTACTTTCCCTGATATTTCTGATTTTCCTTCACTAATTGATTGTGGTTCCTCTCACTGTTTTATAGACTCTGATTTCGTCCGAAAAAATAAAATTCCTACATATCCGATATCTCCGCTTTCTCTCCGTTTGTTTGATGGTACTTGTAATAATATGATTTCCGAAGCTATAGATTTGCCTATCTGTTTTCCGTCCGGTGTAGTTACCTCCGATACGTTTTACGTTACTCCGTTGGATTCTTCTTGTTTTATCGTTCTTGGATATAGCTGGCTCACCCTACACAATCCGTTGATTGACTGGGTTTCGGGCAGCATCGATTTCCGAACGACTTCTCATGGAATGCCTTCGACACCTCCGACATCGCTTCCGTCTCCGGATCCGCATCCTCCGATGGAAGATTTACCTCCTCCGACTACATCCGGAACCTCCGCTGATAAAACCATCCCCAACATTTCCTTGATCAATGCGGTTGCCTTTTGCCGGGCCTGCAAATTGGAAGGATCGGAACAGTTCAGCATCTACCTTCGTCCGACCGGTGTAGACCTCCGGTCCGCTTCCCTTTCATCCGATCCTCCGGACCTGTCCGGAATTCCTCCGGAATATCACGAATTCTCGGATGTGTTCGATAAGGGCAAAGCTAGCCAACTTCCTCCTCATCGTCCCTATGATCTCAAAATCGAGTTAGAGGAAGGAACTAGTCCGCCCCTCGGAACCATTTATTCTCTATCTGCAGTTGAGCTTGCAGCCCTCCGGAAGTTTCTTGATGAAAATATTTCCTCCGGACTCCTCCGTTCCTCATCCTCTTCTCACGGAGCTCCTGTCCTGTTTGTCAAGAAAAAGGATGGCTCCCTTCGCCTCTGTGTAGATTTCCGTGGACTTAACCAGATTACCAAGAAAGACCGATATCCGTTACCTCTCATTACCGACCTCCTAGACTCTCCGAGCCGCGCTAAAGTCTATACCAAAATCGACCTCCGATCCGCTTATCATCTCGTCCGGATAGCGGACGGAGACGAATGGAAGACCGCGTTCCGAACGCGTTATGGCTCATATGAATGGTTGGTAATGCCGGAAGGTCTCACTAACGCTCCGGCTGCATTCCAACGCTTTGTCAATAGCGTGTTTGCTGATATGCTGGATGTATGCGTTATCGTATATCTGGACGACATCCTCATCTATTCCCAAGACCTTGCATCCCATAAGGAACATGTCCGAGAAGTCCTTCTCCGTCTCCGAAAACATCGACTCTATGCTAAACCCGAAAAATGCGCGTTCCATACCACATCCGTTGAATACCTTGGTTACATCCTATCTCCGGACGGCTTGACCATGTCGTCCGAGAAGATCCAGTCCATCGTTGACTGGCCGGAACCTCGGAAAGTTAAGGATATTCAATCCTTCCTCGGATTCGCAAATTTCTATCGTCGATTCATTTTCAATTACTCGGACATCGTAGTTCCGCTCACCCGTCTTACCCGCAAGGGGGTTACTTGGGATTTTTCCGATGATTGTCGGAAGTCTTTTGAAACACTCAAGAAAGCTTTCACGTCCGCTCCGGTGCTTACGCACTGGATTCCGAATGTTCCGATAGTCGTAGAAACCGACGCCTCTGACTACGCTATAGCCGGAATACTTTCCATAGTATGTCCGGACTCAGAGCTTCGTCCGGTGGCATTTTATTCTCGGACGCTTACCGCTCCGGAACTCAACTACGACACTCACGATAAGGAACTTCTAGCCATCCATGAAGCTTTTCGGACGTGGCGACATTACCTTGAAGGCTCTGCCGAGCCGATAGACGTTGTCACGGACCATAAGAACCTTGAGTATTTCTCTACCACAAAACTCCTCTCTCGCCGTCAGGCCCGCTGGTCGGAATTCCTCCATCAGTTTAACCTAGTCATCCGTTTCCGTCCCGGAAAACTCGGAGCTAAACCGGATTCCCTTACTAGACGCTGGGACGTCTATCCCAAAGAGGGGGATAAGGACTACGCTCGAGTTAACCCTCACAATTTCCGTCCGGTATTCACTTCGGAACAGTTAGCTTCGTCCCTCCGAGCCTCAACTCTAGTAACTCCGGTTCTTAGGGCAGCCGTTCTGATTGATATCGACCAGCTCCGGAAAGACATCCTGACCGCACTTCCTAATGACCCTATCGCATCCGAACATCTTCCGGAACCTTCGGATCCGAGATGGACGGTGGACGATAGTGGTTTCCTCCGCTGCGACAACCGTATATATGTTCCGGAATCTAATAATCTCCGTCTTCGCGTCCTCCAGAATACTCATGATCATCCGTTGTCCGGACACTTCGGACAGAACCGGACACTAGATATCATCCGACGCGAGTACACTTGGCCAGGAATCCGTACCTATGTCAAAGACTACGTCAAGTCTTGTACTTCCTGCGGCCGAGCTAAGGTTCCGAGACACAAACCTTACGGATTGCTCAAGCAGTTACCCATACCGGAAAAGCCTTGGAATTCTATATCCATGGATTTCATCGAGCACCTTCCGGACTCATCCGGCTTTACAGCCATCCTCGTCGTAATCGACCGTCTATCCAAACAAGCTATATTCATCCCTACCCACGACACCATTACCTCTCCGGATCTCGCTCGTCTATTCGTCCTCCACGTGTTTTCCAAGCACAGAGTTCCATCCCATGTCACTTCGGACCGAGGAACAGAATTCGTATCGCATTTCTTCCGGTCCTTAGGAAAAGCATTAGATATGGTCCTCCACTTCACGTCCGGATATCATCCGGAAGGAGACGGACAAACCGAACGAGCGAACCAAACCCTTGAACAATACCTCCGGATATACTGCAACTATCAGCAGGATAACTGGTCGGAACTACTTCCCTTGGCAGAATTCGCTTATAACAACGCTCCGAGTGCTACTACCGGAGTATCACCCTTCTTCGCCAATAAGGGATATCATCCGAACCTATCCGTTCATCCGGAACGTGACCTCTCATCCGCCCGCGCACGAGACTATGCAGTAGACCTTGACGAACTCCATCAGTTCCTCCGAGAAGAAATGGCCCACGCACAAGAAAGATATCAAGGACCTGCGGACGCCAAACGGAAACCTGCTCCGGATATGAAAATCGGAGATCCGGTCTTCGTCAAAGCAAAATACTTCCGATCCACCCGTCCGTCCAAGAAACTCTCGGAAAAGAACTTAGGTCCGTTCGAAATCATAGCTCGTCCGGGTACGCATTCTTTCACCATCCGACTTCCGGATTCCATGCGCTCCGTACACCCAGTTTTCCATGTCTCGCAATTAGAACCAGCCACACTCAATACCATTCCTAATCGTATCCAATCGCCTCCGCCTCCGGTCGAAGTCGACGGAGAACCCGAATATGAGATATCCGAAGTTTTGGACTCAAAATTAGACCGTCGGAGAAGACAATGTCAACTCCTATACCTCGTCCGATGGTCCGGATATGAAGGAACGGACGAGGAGACTTCATGGTTACTTGCTACGGAGCTCGGTAACGCATCCGAACTAGTTTCGGACTTCCACGCTGCATATCCGAACAAACCCGGTCCTATTCAACTTTGAAGTACATAGTGTGCATACGAAATACAAGTACATTTAGAGAAGAAGCATAAACGGACCAGAAATTCCTACATCTCCATAGACCCATCCGCCTCTCCGGATCCGCCTGCATCACTTCCGGACGCCCTTTCCATCACCTCATCTTCCTCCTCCGGACCCGGAGACGTCCGAAATCCCTTCCGAATATGTCCGAACAACATGGCTTGAAATTCCCTCTGTTGCTGAAGGAACAGCTCAATTCCGGAGCTCATCCGGTCCGCTGCAGCCCTGCTGCCTTCCGCCGCCTGAATACTTCTCTCCAAAAGGGTGTTAGTCCTAGCCAGCTCCGCCACTATACTGTTGGCTGCGGCCACCCAAGCCTGATCATCGTATTCCGTCTCCATCTCCTCCGGATCTTCAGGAGTCGGACTCTTCTGACGTTTCTTACCTTTACCTTTCGGAGATGGAGATCCGGCAGCATGCTTCCTCTTCTTGCCCTTGGGCACCTTGACAGTTCCGGGTCGTCCGGGGCACGTAGCCTTGTCCTTCCGGCAGATATCGCAAGACTTGACCTATCCGGACGTCAAAACACTCGGATCCGAAAAAAAAACACGGATTAACTCACCAGAGCATTGCTCTCCGCATCCGTCCAAAGGCAAGTCCGGCCTCTGTCGCTGCAACGCTTGCAGGATCCGTCCTTGTCAGCGGAAATGGCACGAGACTTTTCATCCGTCAGGCAAAGCCATCATAACCATCCGAAACTCACCATTTCCTCTACTATCTCCCTGCGCCGTTTGTTTTCTGCCTCCACCCGAATTTCGGACTCTCGAATCCTCTTAAGATCCTCCTGAATCTTCCGTTCCTCTTCACGCTTCCGCTCCGCCTCCTGACGCTTCCGAATCTCCTCCTCCTCCTTCCGAGCCGCAGCTTCAGCGTCCGCTAGTTGCTGTTGAAGCTCCAGCAGTTTCTGCTTAGCAGTCTTCTGAGATCCGGAGGTGTTGCCAGACATTTTCGATAGAGCGTTATAGAGAGTAAAAAGTGGGAAAGGAAGAATCATCCTGGGACGTCCGCCCTTGAGTATACCTGTCCGATTCCGAACTCAGACGCTTCTCCATCATCTCGCGATAATCTCGTCCGGTCCGGACCGATGGTTCTTGTGCCTCTAGGGATCGGCCCTAAGGGGGGGATACTGTCATATCCCATATATTCACGCTTCTCTTCCGGACTTCGGACCCTGAGATCCGGTCCGGTCCGATGTATAGATCCGCTTCCGATCCGATTTACGATAAGCTTTCTAATTCATTTCCTGTTTCATATAACGTTAAACACAGCCTATTCGGTATTTCCTCTTCCCGGTGTTTCGGTTATGCTTATTACCGGTATGATTACTGATCCGTTAACCTATGTCTCATTTCCGACTCGCGTTTGATAACCTTTGCACATGCTTCGTACATAGCCTCGGACCCTTGCTTACTGATACTTCCGTTATCCTCATAGTATATAAACTCGTGTATATGTCCTGTAGTACCTCAGTTCGAATATCATCTTAGTTTGTCCTCTTTCTGTCCTCCGGACTTGAGTTCTTCTTACTCTTGTCACTCTCCGAGACTTCGGATAGATTCCGATAGTCTATATCCTCGGCTCTACCTTCGGGTAGTCTTTACTCTGTTAGTTTCTAGTTCGGATACGTCCGGATTAGCCTTATACGCGTTTCCGATATCCGGAAGACTTCCGGATATACTACGAGACCCGTCCGGACCTTCGGACGCGTTATCGTTAGTACTTTGAAATAAGGGACAGTACTTGGGAAAGGGGCACAGCGTACGAGCTGAGGCCGAAGTCCTTCGGATCCGATCTTACGAGAGTACGACCTTAACAGAATGACTCGGGGACGAGTTCTTCGAAAGTTTTCTTGACGGGTTTAGAAAATTCTTGAGTGAGTAGTTGTGACGTGTTTTGTGCTTTCCGTACTAGGGTGCCGTAAGTCGAGTAATACCGGTGGTCTGAGGGAATATGTTCGTCAGTAAGGGGAGGTTCGGATACTTCCGTAGAGAATGTTCCTATGACGTGTTCGCCTTTAATGTAGGCGATGAGGACATCATCGGGATCTATAACATCTGTTTCGTCAGTGTCGTCTTCGGTGGGGAGTAAGTCAGGGATTTCGTGAGAAAAGGATTCTGGAATGGTTTCGCTAGCGGGATCCCATTCCTCATCTAAACTTTCCTGTGTGTCAAAAAAGACGTCTTCTTCTTCGACTTCTTGTAAAGTCAGTTTGATGCTTCCTTCTCGAAGATGGATTCCTTCTTTCGTCCAATCGATACCTGGGTTTTCTTTCTTTAGCCATCCCATTCCCAGGATTGCATCTTCCCCTCCCAGGGAGGTGATGAGGAAGCACGTTCGCATGGGAATTCCACGGACGAGAAAAGAGAGATTACAGTACCGTGTGATTCTTCCATTCTTGTTGAGCATGCCATCCACGTTTCGTACGGGTATGGGCTTATCGAGTTCGTGACTCTTGATGGAGTTTCGATGGATGAATGTCCAATCGATAAACTCGCCTTCAGCGCCTGAGTCAATCAGTGCGGCTGCTTCGATGATTTTTTCGACCTTAGAAGAGCAAATGGTAAGTGGAATACGCATAGAATTACGATCGCCAATGCTCTGTACTAAAAGTCCTACTCTAGGAGAATCTGACACCGGTGCAGATCTCCGTTCTAAAAATCCTCTTCTTCGTCGGATTCTTCCTTCTTCTTCGGTTTCTTTACCTGGCATGCTTTAAACGCCTTCCATTCCAGAAACTCCTGGTATTCGGCATCGTCCTTCTTGGAGCTAGATGCGGAGTTAGTCTGGGTCTTCCTAGCGGTAGTTACCGTAGGATGGTTTGGGCAGTCTTTGGCGAGGCCCTTCTTGCCGCATTTGAAGCAGAGGCCGTTCTTGCGCCTGCGGTCACGTTCTTGTGGCGTGAGGTAAGTCTTCCTCGTACTTTTCTCACCATCGTCATCTTCTCCTGCCTCCATCTTATCTATGTCCATGGCGTAAGGGTCTTTCGCCCTTCCCATGTTTGGCGGGTTCAAGAGCGTCCTCCTTACCTCGAAGTCAAGGGCTTTACTGAGCCAGCCGTCGATAGTGTCTGGGATGTTCTCGAGGGCTAAGATAGCAGAGACTAGCTCACGCTTTAAGCCGGTGCGGAAAAACAGAATCTTCGTGTTTTCTTCTTCTATGCCGGTATCAGCTAGGATGGTATGGAATAGGGATGCGTAGGCAGGGACGCTGCCGGTCTGTTTGATGGTGGAAATACGCCTCATGGCGGTTTCGACGATGTTCTTGGGGTAGAAGGTGGCTTTAAACTTCTTAGTAAACACTTCGTATGAATGAAGAACAGAAGTGTCGGTAGTTGCCCTCTTTAATTCGCCTTCAGCCCACTTGGCTGCTTCTCCTTTCGTCATTCTACTTAACATGAGGATGATCTTCTTCTTGTCTTGGTTATATACCTCTTCGTTGAGGAGGAAGTATGCTTCCATCTGAAGAGACCAAGCGGTGGCCTTGCGAGTGTCTCCATTGAAGACTTCAGGAAGAGAGCCGATTTCTTTAGGCATGTCTTCGTCGTCTGAGTCGGTGTCGGTGGTGTCGGTGGTGGTTGGGTTCGGTGGGGGAGGAGCTGGTATATCTTCGTAAGATTCAGTCCAAAAGTTCCAGCGCTGTCCTTGGGGCGCTAATCCATCGTAATAAGTTCTCCACTCAGCTATAGTCCAAGTGTCGTCGTCTTCTGTCTTGACTAGGGACTGTCTAGAGTCGCTCCAGGTGAAACCTGGGGGGTTCTGTCCTAAGCGAGACGTCGTGGGTTCTGGGTTCGTGCACCAGTTACAAGTAACGGTGCCTAGAGATGTTAACTTGACCTTTTGTTACGCTCAGCGTTGTTTAGACGTCTTAACGTTTCAAGGATCAAAGTCAAAGTCAATGTTCTGGTGAAGATGAAGCTAGATTGCAGGCCCTGGTCTGCGTAGGTCAAGTTAAAGATACAAAGCGTAGAAAGTAAGGTATATATAAGGGTATTGAAGCGGAGCTTTAATATGAGCAACAAATAGGAAAAAGAGAAAGAGAATCATACGATAGAATGTAATAGAATACTATGGAATGATGAGTAAGCATATGTGACAACGTGAAGAAGTGAAAAGATAGAACTGTAACAGTAATGGACACCACGGTATGGCACAAGAAGTTCAGGGCAAAGCAGGAATCCTGCATCCGCTAGGTAGTACTTCTGTCGTGGAATGTGGAAGTCATGTGCATGCACATCCTCATAAATCTGAGAATTGTTAGCTGAACCCTCCCACCCGGTCAAAGAGTAGACAAAATTGAGGTCGAAGTCGCAAGCAAATAAACAGTTCTGCAAAACGAAACCTTTGTGATTACGGTATACAGTGTGTTCGAAGGCAGGGGGTGACGCATGAATATGACTTCCGTCGAGTGCGCCAACAGCATCCCAGAAAAACGGCCAAAATTTGGGGTTGTTTTTTATTTTTTTTGAGACCGAAGTGCCATCTGGTAAGTGGACGTAGGTAGTGTAGAACGGGGGGGACGAGAATATGTGTAGAATCCTTTTAAAATAACTAGGAAATATTAGATGTATTGTATAGATCAAAAAATAATCACCTGTTCTTGACAGGGTAATGCATAATTATGGCTGGTAAGAGACACATGGTTATGTATGGTTGATGCTAATCCCTCCACCCTGGCAGCTTTATGCATAATGGTGCCTGCATCACATTGAGCCTTTTGTGGAACTTTGAAGCTCAGCTACATTATGCCCACACTCCGCATTTTTGGCCACCTACCGTGGGAATTACCCCACAACACCCAAAACATCACCCATTTTGGAAACCTCCACAATATCAATTATTCCCACACCCTCCCCACCTCACTGCAGCTTCACCATCACACCACAATAGCTCCCTGTTCATATATAAGTAGTAGTTTAGTATATATATGTATAATATAATATAATAAACCGCTTTTTTTGTCTATTTGTGTGCCTGTTCCTTCTCCAGGGCCCTTTTAACATATGCTAGGGTAAAGAACACTTTCGCATTTTTGCCCCTTTGGTGGGACAGTGTTCTATAATATTCAGAACATGTTTATGAGCATATATGAGTGGATTCCCATCTTTATTTCACCCCCTGAAGCGTCCTACATCAATAGATATAGCACATATGCAAGAAAACACAAAATATGTTCACATTTAATTATTTCTAGGTGGACAGACTTGAAAAAATAATTCCCAGCATCTATTTAACAATAGGAACAATGTATCAGCAGCCCAGGACCATAGGATAATACCCTGTTGCATGGTGTGCCCTCCCTCTCCTGATGGTTCACCCCCTGTGAAAAAATTTCCTGTAGGACCGGACCTTAATTGAGGTGAGGGGTTTATTTCTATGTATATTTGGAGTACATCTATCATATAGCTGGCCCAGGACACACATAGGATTCTTCTACAGGAACAAAAACATAGAAAATCTCACTTTTGACATTTTTGATGTTTTTGAATGTCTTACTCTTGTATAAATGGCCAGCCCTGCTCACATATGATCATTAGTACATTCCCACATGTGTTTTATGCCAAGGATCAGCCCTACATAGGGCGCAAACCTGATATCTGATGTACAGGGGGTATTTCTACTGATAAGAAGCCTACATAATGATCAAGCCTGTGATAAGTGATCAGATACCTTGGATACCTCTCATATGTGTCCCAGATGATATATTTGAAGTTTTAGAAAGATCCATGAAGGACTGACTGAATGACAAGTAAAATGACATATGTGTGAAAAGTGACAATTGACATATTTTTACACAAAGTCACATTTATATATGGTACAGGTCAAATTTATCATTCAAAATATGTAGGATATAGGGTAGACTACTAAATGAACCTATACTACATACTGCCCTGAGGTTAGAGGGTTGTGGAAGGAATGTAGTGTATGTCTGAGTTGACCCAGCATTAAAGTCCTACTACTGTCCAACTGATCATTTTCGATGTTTTGGGTCTTTGAACTTTCCCACAGTCAATTTCTTATCTATTTCACTTCCTCAGCACTCAATTCTTGTTGGATTGTTTTGTAAATTTAGCTATATAATAGTGAATGTATTTTAAATCTACCCCAGGTGTCTGATTATTAAATTTCGATGTTTTGAAAGTATGGGCTCCTTATCAGTAGAAATAGCAAGTATCCACACTAGCTCAAAACTCCGGCCTATTTTGAGCTGATCCTTGTCATACAAAGCAAGTATATATGATATGCTAATGATATGTGAGCAGGGCTGGCCATTTATACAAGAGTAAGACATTCAAAAACATCAAAAATGTCAAAAGTGAGATTTTCTATGTTTTTGTTCCTGTAGAAGAATCCTATGTGTGTCCTGGGCCAGCTATATGATAGATGTACTCCAAATATACATAGAAATAAACCCCTCACCTCAATTAAGGTCCGGTCCTACAGGAAATTTTTTCACAGGGGGTGAACCATCAGGAGAGGGAGGGCACACCATGCAACAGGGTATTATCCTATGGTCCTGGGCTGCTGATACATTGTTCCTATTGTTAAATAGATGCTGGGAATTATTTTTTCAAGTCTGTCCACCTAGAAATAATTAAATGTGAACATATTTTGTGTTTTCTTGCATATGTGCTATATCTATTGATGTAGGACGCTTCAGGGGGTGAAATAAAGATGGGAATCCACTCATATATGCTCATAAACATGTTCTGAATATTATAGAACACTGTCCCACACAAGGGGCAAAAATGCGAAAGTGTTCTTTACCCTAGCATATGTTAAAAGGGCCCTGGAGAAGGAACAGGCACACAAATAGACAAAAAAAGCGGTTTATTATATTATATTATACATATATATACTAAACTACTACTTATATATGAACAGGGAGCTATTGTGGTGTGATGGTGAAGCTGCAGTGAGGTGGGGAGGGTGTGGGAATAATTGATATTGTGGAGGTTTCCAAAATGGGTGATGTTTTGGGTGTTGTGGGGTAATTCCCACGGTAGGTGGCCAAAAATGCGGAGTGTGGGCATAATGTAGCTGAGCTTCAAAGTTCCACAAAAGGCTCAATGTGATGCAGGCACCATTATGCATAAAGCTGCCAGGGTGGAGGGATTAGCATCAACCATACATAACCATGTGTCTCTTACCAGCCATAATTATGCATAAATATGACAGTATAGCCTGAAATAATAGCGCTCACCGTGAAATCATATCGTTCGATCTCTGAAACTGCTCTCCAACGTGCCGGGTAGTCAGGCCCGTGATGCTAGTATACAGGAATATAGCGACTTGTTCTTCCAACGAGACAAACTTGGAGTCAACATAACCGAAGTTACGGAGCTCAGAGATGAGCGCTTCAAAAGCATGTGCATGCATACCCAGTTCGCATCAAATGTGTTCCGGATGTCCAGTAAGAAGCTCCATAAGCCAGCCTTCACCAGAGAGAATGGATGTGTGGTACAGTTCCGGGTCTTTGGAGTAGGTAGATTGTAGTAGGGATCCTGTAGCACATATCAGGATGCTGATGAGGATTTTAGCACAGTGAAGGAGGCGTTGTTGGATCTCTGGATGTGTCATTGTAGTGAGAACAGTAGTTACAGTAATGCGCAGCAAGAGCTGGTAGAGATACAACACTTGTCAAGATCCTTAAGATTATCGATGCAATAACAGTAGTAGTACGATGCAAGCAAGGTTGAAAGTCAGCCGTTCGGGGTGGCGTGCCGACCATGCTTGCCGACTGCAAATTGATTCAACCTGACTTCACATGGGTTTCCGAACTAGCTCTTACTAGGTGCAAATACTGGGTTGGCTCCAAGGCGTGTCTGGAGTCCCGTCGAAACATTTTGCCTAATAAGGCAATGTACGTGAGCACGGTGCTCTGGCTTTCCATAGCGCACACATCTTCTCCGGGTCTGGTGATAACACCATCCGAAAATGGCGGGCGATTGATGGACAGTCGGAACTCGTCGTTCTTCAGGGTCACACCCGCGCCATTACATCCTTCTGTCTTACTCCCAATGAAAGGTATATTGTCAGCGCATCCAATGACTTCTCCATTCGCATCTGGGATCTCAAGACCAATGAGGCAGTCGGAGATCCACTCTTGCATGATGACCAACTCTTCGCTGTTATCATGTCCCGCGATGGAAAATCCATTGCGAGACTATCCAAAAAAATCTATGTATGGAACCTGGAGGCGGCACTCGAAAACATTCTGGTACGTGTGCTTTGTTATCCAATTTCCCTTCCTGACGGTTTTGGCCATCCGAGTAGGGCATAGATGCAAAGCTCAAGGCAAGTCTTCTTTGCTTCTCTTTCACACTGTATCTCACATTTCACTAGGGACGTCCAGCTCAACCGAGAGTTGTGCGCCCGCCAATCGTGAGTAACCCTACCTTTTCTCATATGTCTCGTCAGACCTTTGACCCCCGTCTTGCGTCTAATTAGCAGCCCAAAAACACAGGACTGGCAATATATGTCAGTGTACTTTCTTGTTCTTGACGTTTCGCGCCTGACACCAAGATACAGGGTAGTGATTTCTTTGGCAACGAATCAGACCACACGGCTCGTCGCGCAGCTCCTCCCACAAGCTCATCGCCCCTTATTCGTTGGCGTCGTTTTCTCAGTTCCATCCATTTCGGCACACGATCTGCAAATGCATCCCAACCAATCGACCGACAGTCCCGACACTGGAATCTCAACTTCAGGTTGTTTTCCGTAGCACATTCCACGCGCACCGTCGACGTACCTCTTGCCCAAGATGAAAATGTGAGTGACTCATCGTCCCTCCAAATTCGTTCCATTAAAATACAATGCAGAGATATGGCATTGTCCCTGAAACCGATGTGGAAGCGGCTGCAGCTATGCAACGTACGAACAGCAACCAGGCCAACAGTGCGACGCAATCAGGTCAACCAGCTGGGGCACAACCATCTCAAGCACAACCAATCCAAACGCAAGCACAAGGCTCAACTGACGAATCGGAAGATTCTGTGTATACAGGAGTGAGCTGCTGCGGATTTTTCTTTGGTCTTCGTCGTCCTGCTTCGCGTCAGTCATGAGGGATGGAATACGTGTTGCACGCCCACACTCGGTTCGACTCTCTTTCCCCGACACACATGTCTAACTCCTCTCATAATCAATATTCGCTACTGTGACTATCACCCACAGACTCGGATCCATCTTCTCGTGCACCACCTTTCCTTTGCTCTACTTTCCCTGGATCCACGCCACGTGTTGACAACACCACTGGCGAAGTTGACCCCGTTTTCTGGAATGCAGCTTTTGGTGGTGCAATGGTCTTCTGCGCGGAGAGCTTGATGTTTGCTGGAAAGGTGACCCGTTGAAACATCGGAGTTGGATTTCGTGCAGCATTGAGTACGTACTGCTCAACCCGTACACGGATTGTTCAACATGTGTTTGTAAAACCTGGATTTCCATCGATATGAGTTTACTGATTGCTTGAAACTTACCAATACGTTGATCTCCGTGCGAGGGCGTCTGTCCGATCTTCACGTTGCGACTTGTCTCAACAGCTCTTAGCATTTGCTTACGGTGAACGGTACCGGCGAATCCGCATCAAGAACATGGAGCATCCACTTCAGTGCGAAGCAGAGCTTGCTGCTGCTGAGCAAGTCATAAAATACGAAAGTCTACCTGGGAGTTTTCCAGTTTACGCCAAGGCTTGCTATGCGCTCGTTTCTTTACATGGACTCATGTTTTCGAGGGAAGCGAAACTCGTTGGAAAAGGGAAAGGGACATTCGAGTTATGGGCCATTACTCTGTGAGTTCTCTATCGCACGTTTCGTGAAGCTCGTGTATGTGTAACGCCCCCACCAGTCGCGTCATATTTCGGATCAAAGTGACGCCAAAGAGAGAAGAGTTGGCGTGTGAAGGCAAGACATCTAACACGCCTCTCTTCTACCCATACTCAATCTTAGCTCCACGAATCACAGCTCTATGACAAGCAGAAAGCGAGGTATGTTTATCTAAGGCTTGGTCTGTGCGTGTGAATAACAAAATTCTTTGCTGAGTAATAAGCAGTTCATTAATACTACAAGTTCGACTTCCTTGGCTTCCTAATTCTCATTACCTCCTTTACTATGAATACCAACGCCAATATCAATCTTACAAACCGAGCTCATAACAGAGGCACTCGTGGTCGTGGAGGAGCCCAGCGGGGTCCTGTTGGGCAACGGGATCCTGCTGCAGGTCCTGCACGACGCACCTCTGGACTGCCGGCTAGTCCGCAGCAGGCCTCTCAAGGAGGTGAAGCCGACGAGTTACTCCGCTCTCATGAGCAAGCGCTAGAGAAAATGCGAGGTGAGGTTGGCATTCGGTATGACCGTCCTATCCGTCCAGGGTTCGGTACCCTCGGAGAACCGGTCACACTGGTTGCCAACTTCTTCGCAGTGAAGATCTTAAAGTCACTTATTTATACGTATCGTGTCAAAGTGGAACCAACCAGGAACGCCAAAGACGTTCAGCGTCGTCTCCTGCTGCTACTCGAGCAGAGTAATAACCAGGCTTGGCAAAGTGTCAAGTCCTTCGTGGCATTCGATGGAAGGGAGACGCTGGTATCTACCAAGGAGCTGCCCCAGCCTATGCAGATTTCTGTGAGGTTCTTCGAGGAAGGACAGACGCTTGGTCCCAACTTGCCAGAATATACCGTCTCTCTCGAATTACTCCGTAAATTGGATATTAGCAAACTCAAGCAGTAAGTACCGAGCCAAGAGACGTGACCTACTGTCTTAATTTTGTTGTCCAGATATTTGCACTGTGACGTCGATATCAATGATAACTACGACATTTCCCCGCTCATATCTGCATACAACATCGTTCTTCAGCAACATGCATCGTCGACCGCAATCCGAGTAGGAAACAGTCGCTACTTCGGGTTTCCGGGCTTCAAGGCAAATGAGCTCTCGCCTGGGCTTACCGGCTTGGAGGCATTCAGAGGCTTCTTCTTGTCCGCAAGGCCCGTTTTCGGAGAGTTGATGATCAATGTTGGTGTATGTATGACACCGTTCTACAAGCACGCACGATTGGATTCAGCATATGAAGAATTTGCGGGTCTTTCCAAGGGCGCAACTCTGCAGCGGTTTGCTCAGAATGTCAAAGTGACCACCACGTATCTCGGTTACACCAAGCGCCGCACGTTGTTACGGATCACACCGTTGTCCGCAGAGAAAACCACATTTGTGAAGGATGGACGTCAAGTTTCAGTCGCCGAGCATTTTCAGAATGGTATTGTCGTCATTTAGTTGCCAGCCTCTGTTCATCAAGTTAATCCTGAAGCATTAGTGCACAGTATATCACTGAAACGTCCAGATCTCCCAGTCGCTGACCTCGGGACAGCGGGAAGGTCGAATCATATTCCACTGGAGCTGTGTGTGATTGAATCACAGCCATTCAGAGGTCTTCTTAACGATAGAGAGACCACGAACATGCTGAATCATGCATGCAAGCCGCCGGCTGCTAACTTCGACGAAATAATCAACAAAGGACTGCCCTCGCTTGCTTTGACTGAACCTAAGGCAAGCATTCTAGATGAGTTTGGCATATCGATCAGCAAAACGATGACCGACGTTCCTGGACGAGAGCTCCCTCCGCCCAAACGTCTACAATACCATTCCGGTTCTCCTTCCGTGCAGCCGGCAAGAGGCAGTTGGAACCTCATGAATGTGAAATTCCACACTGGGGCTTCCGTTTCCAAATGGGCAGTTGTAGTCTTGTCTGATGGGTATTCCAATCCCAATGATGAAGACGTGTTCAAAGTGTCGACAGGGTTCAGAGAAGGTTGTAAGAGGTCAGGAATGGCGTTCGCAAACCAAGCCCCGACTGTTGCAATGCCCCAATTGCCCCGACTGTTTCAGGACAATGATCGGTCGAAGGGTTTAATGGAAATCAAGCGCACGATCCAGAACCTTGTCAGGAATAATCCAATGTTTCTACTGGTCCTCCTACCTTTCCGTGACACGAAGTTATACCCCGGTGTCAAACGCATCTGTGATGTCGAGCTCGGGATACATTCTGTCACGATTGTCCTGAACAAGGTCCTGAAAAACAAGGGCCCACAGCAGTACTATGCCAACGTCGCTCTGAAGCTCAACCAGAAACTCGGGGGCATTAATCATATGCTCGATGTTGAAAGCATGCGCTGTTACGAACTAGGATAGTTCTTTAACAACAAAGGCTCGACAGAGCGTTCACGTTGTTGAGGTCTTTGTATAGCTCTTCAGATAAGAAGAGGTTCGTAGACTTTAGTCAAAGGAGTGCTTTGACAAAGAGATCGGTTCTGACGTCTTAAGATTGGTGGTCTTAAGAGAAGGAAGTTTTCAGGGTAAAACCTAGTAAGATTGAAGTGACGTTTCTAAGTAAAGTACACGTGCTTAAATAGGAAACTATATGCGCACGGACCAAGGCTACGGTGAGATAATAGTACAGAGGTTAAATGCGGAAGTAAGACCAAGAAAGGAAAGCTAAACTGCTAAGAACGTAAGGCATAATGGCAGATACGTGAGAAGTAAAGAAAGTAGGGCGATTGTAACATTACCCCCTTACTAGGGTTGAAGCCACCGGATTCAATCATCCTGGTTAGCGTAGTAGATAGGATCGTCCGAGTAATCGAGAGCATCTGGACCGTCGTCTGGTCCGGCTTTCATGCGTTCTAACTCATAGAGCGCTTCTTCTTCCCTACATTGGGCGGCATACGCGTCATCTAAATCATTCTCCCAGAGTGCGAGGGTTTGATAGAATCCATCGTCCTTCCAGGTTAAGGAAGTGGGGGATTCCCCAGTGTAGTGCGGGCAGTAGAGCGAAAGATGGCCTGGAGATAGTTCTCGACAGACGCGGCAGTAGTATTCGGGGCAATGAACTTGCCTATGCCCGAGCGTTTTGCAATATCTGCAAACGCGATTCTCATCGGGGTTAGAAGAGGTCGCTCGTAAGGGTGATGGGCCTGGTTTAGGGCTAAGTGCTTCATCGGCGCTGGTGGCACGTTTCTTCCCTTTATCAGTACGGGAACGCTGGCCTCGTACTCTCTTTCTGGATGGGGCGGTTCGTCGAATAGGATGGTGGACGGCAACATCTTGTCGTTCTGCCTCCGCGATTAGCTCAGCGGGAGTGGCAGGTTGGGTTCTTCCCAACGCTTGTATCGGTACGATTCCATCTGTAAAGGTATGCGAAGATAATGAGTTCGGGATGACGAGCGGGGGATGAATATGGAGTGTAGCCAGTGCGTCAGCTAGATCTTGCACCTCGTAGTGTGAGAGGCACTGATGATTTGGGTCAGCAGCGATTTCTTCGCGGGTGGCGGAAAATGCAGTATAAAGATGAGGAGGATGTTCGATGGTTTCTACGGCGGGAGCGGGGACGGGAATTGCTTGGGGATTTTCCTCTCTTAGGGATGCCATTATGGCTTCCGTTGTCTGCGCAAGATTGTTGACCGCAGCCAATAGCTCATTAGGAACGTTAGCGGGAAGAGTAGGTACGGCGTCTTGATAAGAGGGAGGAGGGATTCCATCTGTGGTTGCGGGGTTCGTAGGAGAAGGCGGGCGAGCAACTCCTGCGGTTTGTTCTGCGACAATGTGGATGACGGTTCTAATATCATCCTTAACTTCCTCAGGAATAAGACGCAAAGCAAAGTTGCGTATGCGCCTCTGCATATGCATGAGACTGTGGCGAACTGTGTTGTCTTCGACGAGGCGGCAGACTCGCTCGATGATTTCAGTGGCTCGGATGATGTTGATGAGGAGGTTAATGGAATGGGCATTTCTTCCGAAGAGAACTCTGGTGAGTTCGATAGCATGTTGGGGGCAGAGGAGTGCTGCCTCGATGAGGGTGAGGTCTTCAGCTTGGGTGATGAAGGTCTCGTATCGTTCGTCATTGGAATCAAGAGGGGCGGTATCGAAGGTGGAGTGGTATGGGAGCGTGTAGGTGGATGTGGGGAAGGGCATTCTGTTTGTAGGTTTTGTATTTGGGTGAGAACGATGTCGTCGAGGTACTGAGTAACCTCAAAGCGTGTTTCTGGCTTTATAGGCTCTAAGGGTCTCTTCGGCATTTTCCAGATTCTTTTCGGGGATCCACTCGTTGCTAGCCGAAGAATACCCTTTCCATGATACCAGATATCGACGGCGATTTCCGTTTCCTTTATGTGCGAGGATTGCTTCTATTTCATATTCTTCTTCTTCTTCGAGAATATCAGGTGGTGGTTCCAGGAAGTTCGGACCGTGTACGTTATTTTCGCGATAGGAGGATAGTTGCGAAGCGTGGAACGTAGGGTGGATCTTCCATTGCGGCGGTAACTGGAGTGTAAAAGTGATAGCGGATAGTACAGCCGTGATAGCGAACGGGCCGTATCTCTTGGGTGCCAGTTTCCGGGATGGGAGCTTTAGTCTCAGATTGGCAGCGGACAGCCATACCTTATCTCCGACTTTCCATGGTTCGTACTTCTGTCCGAAGGATCTTTCCGCCATGCGTTGCATAGCAATGTTATGACAGGAGACGGCTTCTTCTCTTATCTTTTGAAGAATTCTGACTCGTTCCTCAGCAGCGGGAACGTTCGATTCCGGGAGTAAGTATGGGAGAGCTTTCGGCTCGTATCCCATCATGATAAAGAAAGGGGATGCATCTTTTGCGGAGTGTCTTCTATGATTGTGAACAAATTCTGCCATAGGGAGATGTTCCACCCATTCAGAAGGATTGTTCTGGCAATACATTCGAAGATACGTCTCGAGTTCCTGGTTCAACCGTTCGGTCTGTCCGTCGGTTTGTGGGTGGTAGGCAGTGGAGGGGGCTAAAGAATAATCTAGGAGTCGTGCAAGTTCGATCGAGAATCTGGATAAGAACTGTGGTCCACGATCGGAGATTACTTTGTCATGGAGACCAAATCTTTTGAAAACGTGTTTTAAAAATAGCTTTGCCACTCCTTCCGAGGTAATTGTTTTATGGCAAGGAGTAATGATCACCCCCTTACTAAGTCCGTGGTCTACCACGACCATGACACTATCAAAGCCAGATGAAACGGGGAGATCAGTAATGAGATCGACAGAGATCTGGGAAAAGGGGCGAGTAGCCATAGTACTGATAGGGTGTAGGGGAGGAGTTACAGGGTGAGTGTCCACCTTCATCTGTTGGCACGTAGCGCAGCCATCGACGTAATTGCGGATATAAGTGCCCATACTGGGCCACCAGGCTTCCCGCTTGACGAGTTCCTCGGTTTTAAAGCGTCCGGGATGTCCTGCAGAAGGGTGATCATGATGCTTCCGGAGTAACTGCGGTCGATGTGCGGGAGGGATATAAGCTCTATCTTTGTAGAACAGAATATCATCGGCGATACGCCAGTCGCTAAGCGATGATTTCATAGGAGGCAAACATAGGCCATTAAGGGCATCGTGCGCGGCAGAGAAGAGGGGGTCGTCAAGGGGTGCGGTGGAAGCAATAGCTGCTCGTAATTCATCATCGATTAGGCGGATAAACATGGAATCAGGAAGGAGGACGGCGTCAGCATTATCTCCCGATCCGTCGCCATGGTCTGGCCGGCGAGAAAGGGCATCCGGAACTGCTAATTTTGTACCGGGAACGTGATATAACTTTAAGTCGAAAGAAGTGAGGAGTAGTTGCCATCTGGCCTGTCTTCTAGATAGGCGTTCTGCTTTTGCGAAATAGAGGAGGTTCATATGATCAGTAAACACAATAACCGGTTGTGGATGTCCTTCGAGGTAGTGTCGCCAATGGGTGAGGGCGCGGATAATAGCCAACAGCTCGCGATCATGAATGGGGTAATTTCTTTCAGCAGGACTGAACGACTGCGATAGGTATGCACACGGGTGATAGACGCCATTAGTGTCAGTCTGCAGCAATACTCCTCCTGATGCGACAAGAGAAGCATCCGTAGCGATGGCGAATTGATGGTGGGGATCAGGGTTCTGAAGAACAGGGTGTGAAGTGAAGCATTCTTTTAGCTTCTCGAACGTTTGCTGGCACAGGGGCGTCCAAGAGAATGAGACATCCTTCTTCGTTAGGTCGATAAGGGGTCGAGCTATATCCGAGTAGTGGGAAACGAAGGTTCGGTAGAAGTTGCAAAAGCCCAAAAAAGATCGAACATCTTTTACTGTTTTAGGGGTGGGCCAGTCCTTGATTCCTGCCGTCTTTCCTTTATCCATTTCTACACTTCCTGGTTTGATAATCATTCCAAGGTATTCCACTTCTTCCGCATTGAACGTGCATTTCTCCGGTTTGACAAATAATTTTTCTTTTCGAAGTTTGTCTAGAATGATGCAGGTTCGTTGTTGGTGTTCAGTGGTTGTTTCGGAGAAGATGAGCATATCGTCCATGTAGATGACGAGCCATCCTTCGTTGAGTTCAGCTCTGAACGTATCATTCATATACGCTTGGAAAGTGGCGGGGGAATTGCATAATCCGAAGAACATGACCGTAGGTTCAAACAGTCCTTCTTCCGTGATGAATGCGGCTTTCCACCTGTCATCCGGATGAATCCGAATGTTATTGTATCCGGATCGAATATCAATTTTTGTGAATATCTTTGCGCCATGTAACCGTTCAACCAAAGATGATGGGAGTGGCAGGGGGTACGCGTTTTTGATAGTCTGGTCATTCAAGAAGCGGTAGTCCTGGCATGGTCTAAGTTCTCCGCTTTTCTTTCCTACAAAAAAGAATCCGCTTGCTTGAGGGGATTTAGATTTCGTGATGAACCCCTTGGCAAGGTTTTCTTCGATAAATCTTTTTACTGAGCTTCGTTCGTTGTAGGAAAGGGGGTAAATTTTAGACGTCTTGGGAATAAATCCGGGCTTTGTTTCGATACGATGGTCGATACCGGGTCTCTCGGGGGGTAGTTCGTTCAAGCCGTTTTTTGCGAATACGTCAGAGAAATCATGGAGATACTTCGGTACCAATTCTTCAAAAGTTTTTTTCTTCTTCTCTTTTTCTTCAGAGGCGAACTCCTGTGCTTTGTTACTAAACTTGGAAGATTCTTCGACTTGTCGGAGATATTCTCCTTCGTCCGTAAGTTCGGTTAGGGAAGATGGTGACGTACTCCAAGCGTCTTCTTTTGTTTTGAACTTCTTAGTGAAGAAGGTTTTCTGTGGTCGAGAGGTTTGCTTGACATATTTTTCGATTTCGGCAGATTTTTCTGTTGCTGGAAGGGATACCGTTTGTTTGGTCCAGTCTATAGCGGGGTTCATAGCTCGAAGCCAGGGGATCCCTAGTAGGATCTGGTCCTTGTCTCCTAACTTGGTAATGTTGAATTTTCCTATCATCATCCTTTGGTCGATTTGGACGATTAGCGTGCAGTACCGTTCTACTGGTCCGCTGCTGAAGTAGCTTCCATCGGCGGTTTTAATGTAGAAAGGGTTTTCGAGTTTCTTGGTTCCAATGTTATGTTTCTTCACGAAGTTCTCGGAGATATAGGTTCCCGATGCTCCGGAGTCAATTACTGCGGTGGTTTCGACATTTTTCTGACGCGTTCGGGATACGAGGGTTATGGGGATACGAAGTTCTTTCTTTTCACCAACTGTTCGTATTAGGCGTACAGGTTTTGCTGGAGATGCTATTGTCGATATAGGTCTCCTGTTTAAAAATCCTCATCAATTCTTCTAGCTTCTTCTTCTTCCTCTACCTTCCTCACTGCTGGGTAGGGGGCTTTCTTCTTCTGCGGACATTCCCGTGCCCGATGTCCGATCTGGTGACAGTTGAAACATTTTCCTGTCCTCATGTATTCTTGCTTGGCTTCGTCGGTGATCCGATCAATAACCATGGCATCCCTATCTCTGGCTGGGATATATCTTTGATCTCCGCGACCGTTCTTCTTCTGGATTTGTCGGGAAGGAAACCTGTTTCTCCGAGCTAGCAATCTTGCGTAGCAATTATCCAGATCGACTACCGCAGCGATGTAGTCATCGAGGTTCTTGGGTACCCCTCCCGCGTTGAACATTTTGGTTAGAAGTCCTCCGTTGAGACCGTTTTCGAAATGATAGATCATCATGTGTTCTTCTTTGATCTTTGCTTGGGCAAGCAATCTTTTGAAGTCTGCAATGTACGTCTGCAGGCCTTCTGGGCCTTGTTTTAATTCCAGGAGTCGTGCCAATGCGGTCCCGGATGGGTCAATTGGTCCGAAGGCTTTGTCAAAGCTTTCGTTAAACTCTTTCAAGGTTCCATAGCCCTTCTTTTGTCCAGTTGAGTCGATGAATTGGGCTTCTGCGAGGAATTCTTCTTTCCATGACCTAGCATTTCCTTCGTTCATGAACAAGGAGATGAAGATCACTTTCTGAGTGTCGGTTTTATAGATTTCCGAGTTGATATCAATGTAAGCATTGCATGAGAGCATGAATGACTTGGACTTGTCTCTGTCGCCATCGAATGTAGGAGGATGGTTGATCTTGAATTCTGTTGTCTTGGATGAGGCCGACATGTTCAATGGCGGTACAGGAGTACCAAGGTTCAGGGCTTGGAAGGTAGGGGTGAGTGAAGTCAGGTTGTCGCCTTTTTCTTCGCCTGTACTAGCTGTCTTGCTCAGTCAGGATCTTTCTGTTCTGGTTTCGAAGTTTCTTTGACACGTATGGATATAGGTGTCTTTCTGGACTTCAATCTTTTGTTACGAACTAGGATAGTTCTTTAACAACAAAGGCTCGACAGAGCGTTCACGTTGTTGAGGTCTTTGTATAGCTCTTCAGATAAGAAGAGGTTCGTAGACTTTAGTCAAAGGAGTGCTTTGACAAAGAGATCGGTTCTGACGTCTTAAGATTGGTGGTCTTAAGAGAAGGAAGTTTTCAGGGTAAAACCTAGTAAGATTGAAGTGACGTTTCTAAGTAAAGTACACGTGCTTAAATAGGAAACTATATGCGCACGGACCAAGGCTACGGTGAGATAATAGTACAGAGGTTAAATGCGGAAGTAAGACCAAGAAAGGAAAGCTAAACTGCTAAGAACGTAAGGCATAATGGCAGATACGTGAGAAGTAAAGAAAGTAGGGCGATTGTAACACGCGCTGGCTCACTACGAAGAGCACGATGCTCGTGGGCATGGATGTTACCCACCCTGGACCTGGCAGCAAGCCAGGCACTCCATCCATCGCTGCAGTCATCGCCACTATTGATGAGTCTTTCGCGCAATGCCCTGCAAGTTTGAGGTGCCAGAAGTCAAAGAAAGAGGTATATTGCTCTAACAAATCATTTTCTTACCTTCGTATAGCTGATTGACGCCTACAGATGATTGACGACTTGACGGAGATGATGCTAGAGCGACTGAGAGCGTACAAGAAAAGGAGTGGTTCCCTCCCAGAGAGGATAATCGTCTACAGAGATGGCGTCTCAGAGGTAAGTCGATAATCCTTCCGCCTTATACTTTTGAGTAGGATTCTCACCCACAACCTAGGGTCAATTCGACACAGTGCTCGAGCGAGGCTCTGAGAAGGACAAGATTCTCGATGCCTTCAAGGCCATCCACAAAGAAACCAAGGATCTTGTCGAGTACCGGCCCCACCTCAGTATCATCATTTGTGGGAAACGGCACCACGCTGGCTTCAGGCCCAAAGACCAGAAGAATCAGAGCCGAAACGGAAACACACGCCCTGGAACAGTCGTCGATAGACGCATCACTGCCATGTAAGTCTTCATAGACCTGTGAAACGGAAGTCAGCTCATATTCTTGTCTCTACCAGTTATGATTTCGACTTTTATCTGCAAGCTCATGATGGGATCAAGGGCCATGCGCGACCTACTCACTACACAGTTATCTACGACGAGAGTGGTTTTAGTGCCGATGTTATACAGCAGGGCACACACACTGCGAGTTACTTATATGCCCGCGCCACCAAGGCGGTGAGCCTTGTACCCCTTGCGTATTATGCTGACCTGGCATGCGAGCGGGCGCGGTGTTACCTTGATGGATTCTTAAACTCGGAGCAGCTTTCTGCACCTAGTCGGAAGGGAGAGGGTAAAGGTAAAGGTAAAGGTAAAGGTAAAGGTAAAGGTAAAGGTAAAGGTAAAGGAAAGGCCATGGCGGCAGACGAAAGGGAGGCGGCCGAGCAACGTGTTTATGACGCTGCTCTTCAAGCATGGGGTCAAGGCGTTCATAACAATCTGAAGGAGACGATGTTTTATATCTGAAGAGATAGCACAGACAATTTGTATCTGCAGAACGTATTTGATCTTCAAGATCGTGAGAAATGAAACAAAGTGTCGCCTGATATGGGCAGCATTACTAAATTTCGCTGTTCAAACGTTCACCTTGATCAAGGCTGTGACACACGTGTAGTGTCGTGGGCAGAAAGGAATTGGCCTCTTGGCAGATGGCAGAATGGCAATTGGCAGAATGGCAAAAGTCGGCAAAATGGATTGTGAGCGTTTTTAGCTCTTTTCAACTATGTTTGTACTATGGCAAAAATGGTTTTGAGTACTACACTAAGCTATACTCATGAGTCAAAAGTGCATCAATATCATACCCTGATGCACTCTCTGAGCTTTGATTGAGTACATTGATCTCTTCAACAAAGCCAGTTGGCACTGTGGATACCTTCTGCCCCATCATTTTCTGACAGTTGGTCAATCCTGGTGATCAGAGTCTGCTGCAAGGGGAGGAATCCATGCAAACGACCTTTGAGTCGACTTGGAAGTTGCAGAAGCAATAGATCCGGAGATAGAATTGATAGAATTCAGCCTTGATTGCATTTTTTGTAGTGAGCCACACTGCACGAGCATGCCCGATGATCATATTTTTCAGTCAATTAGATGGATGCTGTTGTGCCGAGCAGCAGTTGCATGTGAAAAAGTAGTGATTTGAGTTGTTTTTGACCAAATTTTGACTTTCTCCCCAGTAACTACTAACAAAGTGGTTGAACACAATTTTTTGGACAGAATGGCCCTTGGGCTTCTAGGCCACATGTCATATTTTTATTGTTTTTTAGTAGGAACAAATACTAGTTCAGCGTATTTCTGCCGACTTCTGCCAACCACCCTTGACCTACTGCCGGCAATTGCCACTGGCAGAATGGCAGCATTCTGCCAACAACACTACACACGTGCAGCATCCTCAATTGTTCAAAGTCTTACAGAATTTTATTCGTACCTTTGTGCTAGATGCGATGTCAAACGGACCTCGATCTCTTCATCCAGACCATGCAGCTGTCACTTGACACTTAAAATACTAATGCCACCTACTACTAGTCATAATGCATGCCTGCACCTTCGCGTGCACAGATTTATCGTTCGGTCTCAACCTCCGACCTCCGGTCTCGGTTTTCATTTCAGTTATCTACGACCTCGAAGATCGCATCTCTGGTACGATAATAAACTTACTCCTCTGCACTTTCTCAATTCGTCTTCAGGTTTTCCCTTCCAGCTAGGTCTCAACACTGTTACCAATGGAGCAATCAATAACGGCGTGTTTGGCGCGTGATGACGTTCAAATTCCGAGTCCGAACATAATAGAACTGCCATCTGGGACTTCGCTTTCGGCAGATACTTAGGGGTTCACGTGAGGTATGATATTCGTTCTCTTTATGCATCCTTGGTCCAAACTTTAACTTAGTGATCTCTGCGTAATAGCTCCAGGATCGATCTCAAGAAGGCACTTGAACATGGCTTAAGACGTGAGGCCCAGGACCTGTAAAATGGAACCGATATTAACGACTATCTGTCGACGTAAAATACTCGACCGTGGGGGGATTTCGATGAATACGAACTTTCCGAACGCATTATGCATTATCTTATGATTGGAATACAGTTCATCGCGATTACGAGGAAGCCGCTATGGAGGTGCTTCGTGAGAGCTGATCGTCGTTGAATCGATCCTCATGTGCTACTTCCTGGAATCAATTCAGAGGTAGCTTGTCCTTAGCCGGATGATCGTCCAACTTCTAAAAGAGAAATTTCTGATAGAAAGATAGAATGTTCTTGTCTACCGACTTCATCTGGAGGTGCGCATCATCAACCCGATACTCCAACAATCAAATTCTCCTAAGGCGACGTTGCCAGTCTTGTCCTCGAGTCCGGCTAGTATCGCGGAGAGATCATCATCTAGCACAGAGAAACTGATTCAAGAATGTCTCACTTAACACGCCAACTCCAAGTCGACTCGCTTCATCTTTAATGACCCTCAGCGGCTCCACCCACAATAGCCTCGTGTTTAATCCATTAGGCTCCAAGTGACCACTCATTCTCCATAACCCCAATTTCTCAATGGAAATCTCACGCCGCAGGGAAGCACACCTGCCTAACACAGTGTCCAAGAAGGCCATGACTAGTTTTACTTTCACTATTCAGAGTGTCGATGGTATCTCAAGGTTTTTTTGGCATTAGATCGAGTTCTTTGGGGTCAGTGGTTGGACATGTTTTGTCATATGTATCTTTCCTGCGTATTTAAAGGTTCTCGAGACTCACTAAACAATCCAGCTTCCTCACATTTCTTGCTTGAATCCATCTACTGCACTTTATACGATGGCCTACCAGTCCAATCTTACTTCCGATGAGGTGCATGGCACCAGAGCGCCACTGTGAGGATTGCTTTGTTGCGTGAAAGCTGTATGGCGCTGATCGCAGTCGACTCAGGGATATCATGTTCCTCCAAGATGCTACAGAGACTCAACAGCCGTATATCAACGCTGCGCGCAACGGGATCACCCAGATTTGCAATACTCTTTTATCTGGGGGAAAATTCGCTCAGCAAGACCTCAGATTTGGTCTCATTGCCTTCCGCGATCATCCTCCTCAAGAGCAAAGCTTCATCCTCCAGGAATACCCTTTCACGTCTGACGTAGAAAGCTTTGCATCTAATTTAGCCAGCGTAACAGCCGAAGGCGGCGGAGATGATCCTGATTGTCAAAGCGATGCTTTGGACGCTGCCAACAGGGCTGACTGGAGGGACGGAGCGACAAAGGTTGTGGTGATGATAACCGATTCACCCCCGCATGGAATCGGAGAGGACGGTGACGGCTTCCCTGAAGGGTCTCCACTTCGTAAATCATCTTCTTGTTCTTCAGTCGTAATGGATCAATGACTAATGCCAAATTAGAAATTGACCCGCTCTGTGTCGCAACGAGCATGGGAAGAGCTGGCATCACTCTGGTATGTCGAGCATTTCACATCTTGTGCTAGGGTCTAATGTCAACACAGTATGTGATTGCATGCGAGCCTACTTTGAGCCAGAATTACAAGGTGAGATCATTTTCTCTATACTGCCGTGTCAGATGCATTATTGATCATTTGCGCAGGGAGCGCGTGATTTCTATCAAGGATTGGCTAGGAAAACGGGGTAAGACGATCATAGCTTTCGATCATACATTAATAGATTAACTGTTTGTAATAGAGGGAGAGTGCTCAACCTCAACGAGCTCAGCGTGCTGCCCACTCTCATCGCCGGCTCTGCTTTAGAAGCAGTTGACAGCGAGATTTTCGTTGCCAGGCATCAAGCTGAAGTTCGCAGCATGGCGAACAAAGAAAACATCAGCGCCAGCGAAATCTCTCTTAGACTACACAAGAACCTCGTGACTGCAGGCATCCAACACAGCACTCTCGTTGTCGATAACGTGTACCACGAGAACTTCGTGGCTGCAGGCATCCAACACAGCACCCACGTTGTCGATAATATGCATGGACAGTGTGCCCAAGGAGATCAGAATGTCGACATCTGGTTTAATGCTGAGAATCTCGCCGAAGCGAGGAACAAGATCCAGCAGGTAAAATTTCGATGAACTTCGTATTCTTAATTCTCATAACTCCGTCCAGGTTGGAGGCATTCTCGAAAGGTGCCAGGCCCCCGGGGCACCGGCAGAACAATCAGCTGCTGTAGAGACGCAGCCTATCAGCTTGGCCCAGGTAATTGTTACCTCATTCATATCGAAGTTTGTAGTGACCCTTTTACAAGGTCGAGAACGTCGTCCAGAAGTGTCTTGTGAGAGTCTGAGGATTATGAATTGGAAGACTATGTCGTTTTCGCGCACTGATATGTACTTGTATTACCCGGCTGGAATTACGTGCCGTCACGGAAAATATCATTGAATTGAAGGCTCTCTGCGGAGCTATGATGTACATTGTTCACTTGTGTACTTTGTGCAGTCGCCAAATCGACCTAAAATTTTCATTGGATATCAGTTAGACCCGAAAATCTTCGGATCTTCCAATCTCGTTCACACGTGTACAGGTTATGTACGTATGTACATATGAGCTGGACTCGAGACTGAGGGCAGCAGCAAGAAAAACGAATCTTCCTTTGTGATCTCCAATCTGAACTGGTGTCTCCTGGCATATTGACTCTTATTTATCACCTGATCAATGATCCGAAAAAAATTGTATCGCCTCTGGGTCCGATTCAACTTCACGGTGATGGTTCCAGAGTTAAGTATATGACGAGACTGCAAAATTTTGATCAAACATGTACAACCCAGACCGACATTAGTAGTATATGATATGACAGTAATATCAAAATACGATTTCGGATTATTGTCATATCATATACTACTTAATCATGTCAAACTTGAAACTACCAGTCTAGCGGCAGCGAGTGGATCGACTTGGTACGAAGTGGGAGATCAACTTCTCTGTGCTAGATGATGATCTTTCTTCCATACTAACCGGATCTCGAGGATAAGACTGGCGGCGTCTCCTTGGGAGAATTTCGATCGTTGGAGTATCGAGTCGATATGATGCGCGTCTGGTACCTTCAATTTGTTGTATCGAATGAGGTTGGAAGACAAGAACATTCCATCTATCCATCAGGGATTTTACTTTGGGAGTCGGACAACAATCGTGAGCCGGGTAAGACAAGCCAGCTCTGAGTTTGGATTGATTCTGGGCAATCGCACATGATGATCTGTTCAACGATGATCAACTATCATGAAGCAGATGAGAGACCCTTCCATAGCGGCTTCCTCGTAATCGCGACGAACCATATTCCAATATATCCCAAGATGAAGAAGATGATGCTTGATGCGCTCGAAAAGTTCGTATTCGTAAGATGTCGAGTATTTTACGTCGACAGATAGTCGTTAATATCGGTTCCATTTTACAGGCCATGAGCCTTACGTCTCAGGTCATGTTCAAGTGCCTTCTTGAGACCGATCCTGGAGCTATTACGCAGAGATCACTGCTTTAAAGTTTGGACCAAGAAGCATAAAGAGAACGAATACCATGCCTCATGTGAACCCCTAAGTACCTGCCGAAGGCGAAGTCCTATATCACAGTTCTATTATGTTCTGACCCGGAATTTGAACGTCTGTAAGCGCTAAATACGCCGTTATCGATTTCTCCATCGGTAACAAGTGTTGAGAGCTAGCTAGAAGGGAAAGACGAATTGAGAAAGTGCAAGTAAAGTTGTTGTCGTACCAGAGACGCGATCTTCCAGGTCGTAGATAACTGAAATGAAAAACAAGATCGGACGTCGAGACCGAAAGATAGATATGTGCGAAGGTGTGGCGATGAAAGATTTGGATGAAGAGATCGCCGAGGTCCGTCCGTAGCCTACACCTCCTTTCGAAGTAGTTTTGTTAGTAAGACTGGTTGTGTCTGGTCCATTACGCGAAGAGAGGGGGACAGAAGCAGAACTCCAGACTCGCGTCTCAGATGACATCCCTAAAGAGTATGGAGAAAATTGGTTCACGGCGTTTTACCGCCCAAAAAGTCGTAAGTTAGTACTACGTAACTTTTAACTTATGTAATCGAACAGTCTTGTTTCAAATATGTTCTTCAAGTTAGCGCGCAAGGAGCGCTCCAAAAGGAGGAAATTCAGCCTCACTAGCATGGACAACCAAGTCAGATCCCAATGTTAGGCATATATCCTTTCCCCATACAATCCAAAGAACTGGGATAACCGACTCTTCCTCCACGCAAGCAAGGAAGAATGGCATCGTTTAAGGCGGGGCCTCATATGAGTACTTCGTATCGGATGGCATCGTGGTGCTTTGGTTACTACAGGAATGGGCGGGCCTGGTTATCGGCTTTGACTCGGAGGTACGTAAAAAATTTTGCATCAATAGATATTCTGAACCTGAGTACCTCATGGGTACCACGTAATTGATGATGAGCCAGACTCACGAATCTAAATCAAGCTCTGGTTTCTCGACAACGTGATAGAGGTTGGCCAGTGAAATCATGTAGTCTCCATCCATGTGAGTGCAGGTATGCATCCAATGATCGAAGCCCTCACACAGATTCAGGCGGTGAACATGATACTGTCAGAAAAGCTGAAAGATGGAGAGTCCAAATAGTCAAAGGCAAGAAGGCTTATATCTCAGAGTTTCAGCGTGCTTCACTTTGAGGCAGAACGATCCAAATGCTAACTTAGCACGCCTCTTTTGATAACAACTTGAAGGGGTCGCAGTTAAACCAGTGCTGGGCGCTACTACAGCTGTCATCAACCCTGTAAAAACCTAATTCCCATCGACCTGGCGGAGATCCTTGGAACTATCACGAACATTTTCTCATTGTGCAGGTAGTCCCTTCCTTATCCGATCCTTAGGTCCGTACAGTCAGTGATCAAGAACGAGTCTGATTCCTTCTCGATACCAAAACATTTTTTTACTAACTTGAAGGCGACTAAAGCGCGCTATCTTGCAGCTTAATAACTGTTATCTCTATCTTGCGTTCAGTACGTATTCTGATACAGAGTTTCATCGCTGACATACCCGGACCCCTCATTTACGTCACTTTCCTTTCTCAGCTAATCTCCAACAACAGTACTGGGTCGCCTCGACACCGTTTAAGTCGCAACTTCTCGTTCTCGCAACAACCGCTCCCAAGTTCGGGATCTTCCCACACGACTCCCAAATGCATGGAGTGTCAGTGATCGCGGAGTCGAACATGACTTGTGCACTAAGAGGACCAACAGCCATAAATGCCAGGAGAATGATCGCCAAGGGATTCATCTAGACCTTCGGTGTCATCAGTTGGATCTACAGGTTGGCGAGGTGAGCCTTACAGGTGAAAAGTGCGAGATATTTAAGCTAAGTGCAGGTTTGTTCTTTTGTTGGATATTCGTCAGTTTTGTGCTCATCCATTTTATAACGTTCGCTGGTTAAAATATTAATCCCTAAGTTCGAAAACAGCAACTACGCCTAGCAGTCTCCCCCTCACGCCAAGACAGTCATCTCATACAAATGTCTCTACATCGTAATACTGCCGGATCTCTTTATCACTGGATACTTACGCAAGGGTTGAGGCTAAATCAAGAGCCAGGCCGGGTGGAGTATCAATGTACAGTAAATCTTTACTATGAAATAACACATTTTCAAACTTTAAATCGAGCCGCGGTGTAACCACCTGCTGATCTTTTTGGAGGTCAGAGAACAGCGGAGGCAGAATTTTTATCCCAGCGATCGTAGCACTCCTCGTTGAATCATCACTGCCTGCTACCTCCCATCGCCTAATGCTCTGCACTGGGACATATCATTGTAATGTCTGTCCCGAAGCTAACGGTTATTCATAGCTGTTTCTGTTATTCGCTGTGGTGCATCAATCAATGGTCTACATGATGAATCATTTTGTATCTTATTTTACGCCTTGAGTGGTCTCGGTGCTGCTGTGACACCCATAGCAGCCAGATAAATCCATGTGTGTTTCATATCAATGTCCTTCAAGTCATTTGAGCCTGCGAGGGGCACTCCAAAAGGAGGAAATTCAGGACACTTAGCCTCGACGAATGTATCACTAGTGTGGATAATTAAGTCGGGTGGTGCATCTCGATATCCTTCCAGAGGGATATCATTCCTCATAGATACAGACACACATTCTCCCCTCAAACCGACTGCAGCGAATGGTTTCACAAGATCCATGAGTTGATAGCTCAGCGCTCTGACAGCACTGTGGCCTGATGCATATTCAACATACGGGGACATCGATGCATAAAACTGTACAATGGGTACAAATGGAAGTGACCTATAGCTCTAGCAATCCCAGGCCTCCCTTCTCCAAGCACCAATCCACGCCATGACAAAATACAAGCACCCTGCAGGTAACATGCAGACCTTTGCAACGACACCCCAATCCCACCGGCGTCCAACCAATTTGCGTGTCTCCTCTCCCTTCAGTTTTACATGGGGCCGTAGACGATCAGGGACGGCCGACACGCGGATACCTGTATCTGACGGGAGAAGGTTGCTCGTCACCCATATTTGGATGCTGCGAGAAATGCACGTCGTCGTCCCTATGACAGCCCAGCACACATCCGGACGTATTGTGGTCCAACGTAGCAATGTGCTGTCCAAGATATTTAATGTGGAGAATGCGACATCGACATTTAAACCTAATCCGCCAAGGATCTCGAGCGTAAAGTGGGTTGCAGGCCAACAAATGGCCTGCAAAGCGAGAAGACGTATGAGCGTGGATAAAGGGGGATAGTATGCACGCCACCGGTGAAGGAGTCCGGTTGTTAACTGGAGGCATTGATGCGCCGTCAGTAACGCCTGTAGATGATAAAAACATCAACCGGGAGGCTGACCACCCCAAAGAGATAACCTTACCCAAAGCACTGCCAGAAAATAATCAGCTCTGTCCGGCAGAGCGATGCGACCCCAACTATCATGCTCTCGATGAATTCGAGAGCACGAACCGGGAGCGAATTGTCCCAAATACAAACCTGGAGGTTTCCACACACACCAGGCATTTATGAGCGCGCCTAATAAAGCAGGGACGACAGACAGGAGTCGTGATGCATCAAAAAGTAGAGTTGTCAGAGTGCTTGGTGGAACTAATGGATCTGAGGCAGGTAGGATACGCGTCGTCGGAAGATGTCGTGGCTGCAAATACGTATCCAAGTAAGAAAGGTGTGATGCATATGCCGATCAATACCCACAGGTTCGTCGGCCTCAGTCTCTGTTTCACCAGCACCTAATTGTCCTGGAGCAGTTGTTATCTGCTCCGACTTGGGCCTCCGCCAGCCAATGCCCACGCTTAGGACTGCACGAAACCCGCTCGCTCGTGAATCCTTGACTGATCGTGTATTAGTGTGACGGTGTATGTCTTGATTACTTCGAGTGCGTCTAGCAGTGTATATAACATTAGTCGTGTCTTCCTCATCATCTGCACTCAATTCCTCGTCACGATTCTCAAAGAGCAAGTCACGTTCCCGTGGACGGTGGTGATTGCGCATTGGATATATTGGCGCAGTAGAAACGACAAAATCTTGCGAAGATTTTCGTGGTGATGACGGCGGTGTAGACACTGCGGAAGGACGTGTCTGAGAGGAGTGTGCACCAGTGTCTGCAGGGGTAAGCAAGTCGCACAAAGGTATGTATGGTGGTTTGCAGCACGATGTAGTCCGCGATGAAGATAAGGACGAAGAAGATGAAGATGACCACGAAGATGAAGAAGATGAGCTTAGGCCAGGTGTGCCGGAAGCTGGGGTTAGCCTCAAGGTATGCGACCGTCGTCTTGAGCGAGCCTTGCTTGTCGCAAGACTCGGCGTGGTCGATACTGGCATCATCACATTCAATAGTGAACTCAAATGCTGCTGATAAGAAGTGAAACTCACAGCAAAATCCTTATATCACGCTTCCACTGTTTGTCTGACGTCGACGTTAACTTGAGACAATTTTTGTTCCTGAAATTGCTGTATTAGGTATTTCTTCGGCGGATGCCACCTGAATCAGTGTCAAAACACTTTTTTACTGTTTCAGCTACTCCCTTGTGTCAATGTCTATCATGCTGCGGTCTCCTACTCTTCTGCAGCTTTCGGTCACACTTTAATTCTGTCGGGCGTTCGCATGTGAGTTCTAAGATTAAACTAGAAGGCTGATACAAAACCGAAATACACGTGCTGGAGAACATCAACAAGCAACTATGCAATATAAATATACGGATGCGAGAGTCAACGCTTCTTCATGGCCAACCGCTGCACTTTCAATGAGTCAGGCTTCATATCGAACTCAGCTGCGACCTCGCTTCAAAGCTCACAGCCAAAGCCGCGTATATGGCAATCCCTCTAGTATGGTATGGGATGAGACTGACTCTGATTGAATCCGCCTGCGTGCTGGGCTGAATCCTGAGGAAAAGGTGCGTCTAGCATGAGGCTAACGCCCAGTCGATCACTTACTAGCCCCTGGACAGCACAGGCTTATTCCCTCAATCGGGTTCATGTACTGGCATTTCACGCACTCGTCGACATACGGTTCCTCTGTGCAACGTGTGAAGCTCCTATACAGGTTGCATATCTCCGTTCTCACGGAAGAATGAATATATGTTACAACAGTTTACCTCAGTCCTCAGCGATCTGACCTTGAATCATTCATGATAAGGGTGTGTGGCTGGCCGCTGAACTTTGCATGCTAGAGGATTATTTTGTCCTCTCTCCGCTGCCGATATTCAATCGTGCTAATGAACACTGACTATTCCCCGGCCTCCTTGCGCACCTTCGTGTACATCGTATATTCGGAGTGCATTTTCCCCCAGTACTGTCTTTGACCCTCGTCGCCGAACACGTTACTAAGGGCGATCATTTCACTCAAGGCAAACCCAAGGGCCAAATTTCACACTTCGTAATCCTGCACATCACTCACAACCGGAGATCCGAATCATGCAAGCCCAATGAATAATGCGAATGTTAGACCCTACATAACGATTACATTTTACCTAGAAGTATCGTCAAGTGATTCACATGCTAAGTGCAAGCCAATGTCGAGAACAGATTCTACTGGCTATTCGCACTATAACTTTTTCCCTTTTCTCGTATGCTATCCCCTAGGACAGCTCAGAGGCACTGACGCGTCTTAACAGATTCCGTGGGATATAAATATAGAAATTCCCTGTCTCTTTCTTGATTGGATATCGTGAGTATTCCAAGGTATCATGTGTAGTGCGAATGAGAGCTAGCTACAATGCTTGTGGTTGGTGCTACAGATATATCATGCAAGCTCATCATGAATACCAGCACAAACATGTCAATATCTGTAGCATAGAAAACGAGTTGGTATCTAGGTATTGTTGCCAATGATCATTCACCGAGTTCTTAAAGGCCTGACTCTTCTTCAGAGTCACTGGAATCCTGATCATTCTGTTCAACGAATTGTCAAGTACTGAAATTGACTAATAATATATGATACTCACGTCGATGAACACCGGCGGCTCTTGACCATCTTCATCAAGAGACGTCCACGGGAGGTGTGGGGTAACCCATCTGATACGCTGTTCAGTGAACCAACAAGTCGGCTCAATAATTGCACTCACAAATCTTCGCCTGTGCGTTCGGGGGATATTGATGACCGCCTACCAGCGCGGGAATACCTGGGATGCTTAAGTTCATACAAAGGAGTGAAGCAATGGTCCGGCATGCTCCCGCTGCGTGTCAATCCAGCTTGTGCGTCACTCCACCATTTCACCTCGGCCGTCGCACCAAGAGTGCCCAGGGGCGCTACAACGGGGGCGGAAGATAACAGAGCAATGTTGATATTTTCTCCGCCTGCACCTAGATGAGTATATTAGTTTCAGACAACATGGCACACTTACTTTTATCTGAGAGGTACAAGGTGTAGGCAGGACAATAAAAAACCTTGATAACGAGATGAACCGACTTGAGGAACTCGATGCTGGAGAGCTTCCCAAGAACGTCTTGAGAAATGGTTTTTATCCGAGGTTTATTCATGATCAAGATAGCGCCAGTGGTTCCCCTTCTGAACTGCCATGTTCCTTTGATAGTAGCTGTAGCAATCCCAGGCACACCTCTGGTGGATTCAAAGCCGATCGGAATGCGATATCAGGACGGATGACATGCTAACTCACGCGTGAGATTCGACGTTCAATTCTAATCTTCTGACATTTTTCGACCAAGCAGTGAATTCAGACTCTTCCGGACAGTCCTTGGGTCGATGTTCGTCAGACTCGGGGTCGATGCCTACACGGCGGAGAAGCGACTGGAAATCGTTGGAGTAGATGGAACCTTTGGGGATAAAATTGCCCGTGGCTTTATCGATCTTTCCGTATGACCCAACCTGCGCGACGTCAACATACAACTAAAGACGACGTGAGCCAGTGATCAGACGTACTGGAATCTCTGCGGGTGGGTCCCAGTTCGGATACTTCGTGGTTCTCTCGAATATGAGATCCATGAACTTGCGTTGCGCATTCGACTGGGTGAATAGCATCTGTGGTGATGGTATGTGGTTTACCGAGAAGTAACAATCTCGAGGTTTTATAAGGTAAAGGTCAGGAAAGCAGTGCAACTGTACTGCTGTGCGACAGGCGCCAAAACTCGGATGGTATACCACGACGTGAGAGCATTCTGGTAAAAGCATTAATGCAATTGCCATTGGTCTAGTCATCTGGCCGCGGTCACGCCGTGGATCCGTTCAAACAAACACAATGATCATTGATTAGTTCCGAATGCTTCAGGCTAGGTCTAGGTTGCTCGAATCTGTTATTACAGGGCGGTGATTAGATGCCTTGTTGAACGTTTGCGTCTTTCACTGGCGTCTGCTGCGGTCAGGCTGTACTTACTGATACTAGTAGCAGTGGGCAGCCGCGGTCTACGTACAGCAACTCCGACCGAATAGGCATCTCGGCCCAGATATGCAAGCTCTATTATGTAAGTCATACTATGTTCTCTCGCAGTCTACCTCCCTCCCTGCTGTGTAGTTCTCAGATCATGGACCAACCTGTTACAACACTTTCACCTATATTCTCTCGTTACGCTCTTCGTTAAAATTCCTCACTTCCTCCCGGTACCCCACCTCGTCAACGTTGCCTCAGTAATGCTTCCGACCGAATAATTTTTGGTCCCCAACAGTCGAAACCATTTCTATTGTGGCTGTAACATTGTATATCCTGATTTTGGGGCTGCGCTCACGTCGCATCGCCACCTTGCCACTCACTGCAATATGATTATCAGCTGCGCGAGTAATTTGCACGTGGTGGGCTGGTGGCAGTCCCACTCCGGGATGGCGCGAAAACAGTGACCGACACCTCGCAAGTCAAAGTAATTCACTGGGTCGATCACCTTAAACCAGATCTCTTCGTCTCACCTACGGAGCGGATTCGTAAAATGTACAATCTCATTACAGACGTGCTCGTGCCGGCACTTGGTACACGTTCTTTCGGGAATATCTATTGGTACACAAATGCTTTAATTTTCGAGATTGTAGGAATCACGTTGAACGCAGACGATATCGCTGGAAACGTGTTAGTGGTCAAACACGTGTGAAGGAGTTATAGGCTGCAGAGAAGTGGACATGCCGTCAATCAACGGGATCGCCAAACAGTGAGCCCGAGATACCTGTTATATGATGTGTTGACTGACAAGGAGCAGATCAGAGTATCAGTCTGGGTTCTAGAGACGAAGGACAGTTGAAATCGAGTGTTCATTAGATCGCGAGAATATTCTCGGTTGGATCAAGTGACAGCCTTGGTAGATTGGCAATATATTCTGGATCTAAAGTGGGGAATCTCGTCGCAGAAAGAAATTGCAATTCGTAAATATCAGAATGCAGGAACGTTCTCGTGACTATTCTGATCGATCCGCACAACCTTATCATCAGCCTTCGAGACAGACTCCAGCAGCGGGGAGTCCTGTTTGACATAGATGAGTCCATCGAGCTGCCATGTTTCGCTAGCACTTTGATCGATCCGTGCTTATCAACAATATTTCCATCAACTCATCAAAATTTTCATTCTGCTGCATGTCATGTTTAGTTACTAGTGGTCTGTCGTTCCACGTCGCTTTGACTTCTCATACGTGTCACCCGGTAACTCATGCTTCTCACTTTTTCCATGAAATGGGCATCGTCACATCGACAACGTGATTGGACAAAACGTCGTTCCGTGCACATTATCATATCCCGGTGCTGACAATCATGGACTTCCCTTTAGATGCAAGATGTCATTCAGTCGCACTCTGCACCCGGAGAGCCGATATTGTAAGAGGTCGGATACGTTTTACGCATTGAAACTCGATCCTGCTCTCGCTTGTCGACAAAAGATCGTTGGTGTTCACGTTGTTTTTTTTGCTCGAACTACCTCATACTTCCCCCTTCTTTGCTCGTTGTACTCTGGTAGATACTACTGATCATTTTTTGTTGCGAAAACCAAGGTATAGACTGGTGCATCGAGAGCGTACTTACGAAAGTCCTAATATTACAATATGACACAGGCTCATCGTGTACTATCTTACCACAAACGCTACAGATGCTCGTTACTGTGAACGTGGATGTCGTCTTCCGGCTCAGAGTCGCTGGAATCCGAATTCTTTTGTAGAAGAAACCGTCAACTATGAAACTTAGCCAAATAAATGTGATACTCACGTGGATGTATATCGGCACCTCTGTGCCATCCTCACGAAGAGGCGCCCACGGGACGGGAGAGGCTATCCATCTTGCACGCCCCTCGATCAGCCAACATATCCATCATAGCAATAATGAGTACACTCACAACATTTCACCTGTGCGTATTGGGGATGGCGTCGCTCGCCTGTTACGAGGGTGCCTCACATGCAAAAGTTCATATAAAGGGGAGTAGCAATGCTCTGTCTTGCATCCGTTGCGTGTTAATCCAGTTTGTGTGTCACTCCACCATCTCATAGTAGCCATGGGGTCAACCGTTCCCACAGGCTCCGCATTAGGCGCGGAACCTAGAAGAGCTATGGAGAAACTTTCACCGCCTTCCCCTGGATGGGTATATTGATTTCTAATGAGATAAAATGCTCACTTGTATCTGAAAGGTACATGGAAAAGGCAGGGCAATAGACGGCTTTGGTAACGAGGCGCATGGATTGAAAGAGGCGAAGTGTCGCGAGTTTCCCTACGGCGTCTGAAGTAATGCGTTTCGTACGAGGCTTGTTCATGAGCAAGACGGCACCAGTGGTGCCTTTCTTAACTTGCCATGTCCCTTTAATTGCAGCTGTGTCGATCTCAGGGACATTTCTAGTAGAATCAATGGAATGCGATATCAGGAGATGATCGAAAGCCGAGGACCTGGCAACTGACCTTTGAGAATCGACATTCAATTCAATTTGTTTGACATTTTTAGACCAGGTTGTGAACTCAGGCTCTTCTGGACATTCTTCGGGAAGATGCTCGCCAGACTCAATGTTGATACCTGCATCAATGAGATGATCCTTGAAATCATCTGAGTATATAGAGCCTTGGGGGATCAAATTGCCCGTGGCTTTGTCAATCCTTCCGTATGACCCAACCTGCTCAACATCAACATGAAAGGCAATGTGGGCCACTGATAACACGCACTGGAATCTCCGAGGGCGGGTCCCAGTTGGGATACTTTCCAGTTCGATCCAATATAAGTTCGATGAACTTGCGTTGGGCGTGCGAATTAGGCTGCGTGTCCCAGGACCACATGATGTGTACGATGAATGATCGGTGGGTAACAGTAAAGATTAAACTCTTGAGATTTATAGGGGATAACTAGAAGGCAGTGTACTGCTGTACCGGTGCTGTGTGACCTGTGACAGGCCGTCACGAGATCTGAAGCCTCGACCAATCCGTAAAGCAGTTTTTTTTGTCAAGGTAATACTAAAAGCGGTGACATGCCTTGGTAGTTGAACGTGGAGTATCTCAACGTGCAGTGCTGTGGCAGCGCCTTCAAGGTGCTGCGCTAATAGGGCACCTGTGCAGGTGATTTAGGGTATGCATGTTCTACTTATTACACACATCCACAGGACTGCGCGTTTGGAAGCCTGGCTAAAATACTGCAACCTGGTCATTGCCTCATCAGAGCTCCAGCTCTGAGCCGTCGATCAAGCCTCGGTGGTCTTGTGGTCGCCTCGTCGATCACTTATATCATGTACTGAGTGGTTGCTTGTATAATCGAATGGCAGTTCTAGAATTGTTCTGGAGTTTGATCAAGATCTAAAATTTGGCGCGGGGGTTCGTCATTTTGCAATTGAAGCAACTTTCACGAGTCGCGATATCAGCTCCGCGCCCAATGCGAATTGATTATATTCATGTACAACTCACAATGATCGAACATAGTCTACTATCTGTACCTCGAGAGGAATGGTCAGCGAGGGAACATTACGAAGGGATATGCAACCGACTGTATCAAGACCCTGTGATTCTCCACTCTCTTTGCGATCCATTTGAGGGATTGCGCACCAGACGAAGAGAGGAGGTAGCCATGCCCAGGACAAGACTTCTATCGTCACCAAGCATTGAACCCACCAAACTCCGGGAGCATAACATGCGATCAGGATTGCTACGGATTATCACTGGTTATTTACATCCCAAAACGAGGATGTAACTGCTCACCTAGTATTAACAAAATCATAGAAACAGTGAGGGATATACTCGGCCAGCCGATGAACACAAGCGTACAACACAATCGAAAGCGCGAAGCCGTCAAGACCTGCAATTGCGTGCATATCGATACGTGCAAGGCCAGATTCGCTACAAACGTCTTTAACCCATGTTCGATCACAGGCTTCGTATATGTTAACCACCGCTAAACCGCACAACATAGAACCGAGCGCATGTACGAATGACAAAAAGACAAAAATATAGGAACCACGCAATGCATAAGGAAGAAATGATGTCAGGGGTGGTTGTGTTGAAACAAAGACCGCGGAAGTAGTGAGCACCTGCAGATTCAGCGTTAGATATCTTCATATTTCGACTGCGGAGAGTACTACCAAGCCAGCCTGCAACGTCATGGTATCAGTGAGCGAACGATATCCATCAATATCACCCACCACTATGTTAGTGTTACACAATCGATTGATAATCTTCCTCTGTTGTTTCTCCCATTCGTCATCGTCTGTGAAAGACTGCCAGTGGTGGTCGACAGAGGGTCTGGCTACCGAGATCAAGCAGAGTGCACGAAATAGAAAAGCCTTTATAGGGAACTTTTGGGGTCTGGGGCCTTCCACCAGTCTGGCAGTGGTGACCTACAACAAAAAAAGCTACTCAGTCAACAACCCAAGACTTGTTAGGGTACTTACTTATTGTGCGAAAAAATAGGATGTCCTCCATTTCAACAGGTGAGCTAGATGCGACCTGATATGGCTCGCTGTGAGTTATATAGGTAGGCAAAAGCATACCGTGCTGGTAGTGGGCGAAGCTAGGAGGAAGATATTTTATAATACACACGCAAGCACTCAGTATATAGGTTGCCCGCATGGGCGACATTCGAGTTGCCGGATGCGATGGCACCCTGTTAATTAGCTTCTGCCTTTACGTTCATGCAACATGCCATCACTGCCACTAGAGCAAACACTCCGAGTCGGGGAGGGATAAACCGGATTGCCCCGGTAGTTGGGACCGAGACGAGCGCTCACTGAGACTAGGTTGAACATGGCACATCAATCATGGATAAGCGATAGAAAGTCCGAGTTCATATGTCCGGTGGAGGAAGATAGTGATTCCTTTTGTCCATTATGAAAGTCGTTAGAAATGAAGTAGAAGTTGAGCTGTATAAAGAACGCACCTGATGAAAATTATGTGTTGTGGATGTTTTTCGGTGCCTTTTGTAACTTTGCGTGAAAGTCTGGACGATGGACAAGGGACTCAACGCTCATTCAACATGAGGAAGAATAAATATCAAGGGTTTTATAGGTCGATCCGCAGTCTCTTCAAGTTAGAGCATAATTTGGCTCACTGGCCCGGGAGGGTTCGGCAGTCAGAGTGCAGTGAAATTTGAGACTGGTC
>NW_024539807.1:0-43645 GCF_016647785.1 Suillus fuscotomentosus
AATGATTCTAGATGGTGGCTTGAGTAGCAGCGAGATAGAGGATGATGGCATTGATGACCAGGTTGGAGAGGACGGGAATGGGGATGAGGACTAGGATAAGGACCACCAAGATCAGGAAGGGGAGGTGGTGGTGGAGGTAGATGAGGTAGATGAGGGCATTCAAAATGAGGAGAAAAAGTTTGCTGGAGAGGAGGTAAGTGTACCAGCATACTGGAAAGGATTGGACTGACTTTTTGAGGAACACACCAGATAGTTATAGGCCTGAAGAAAGACAACCAGAAATCCAACAAGTACTTCAGCATCACTAGCGTTCCAAGGAGCAAGGTGAAACTTAGCAACCTGAACAGCCCGCATATTAAGTGAATAGCTATCTTTGCTCACAAGGCAATGCGCCTCCATGTAGCTACAGTTAACAGCTTTCCTTCAGCTTTGGACAGGGAGGAGCTCTGCTGGGACCTACTGGTGTCTAGCACTAGGGACAATGAGGTGTTGTGGGAGAAGATGTTGCTCATTCAAAGTGATGATGACTTGAAAGCTTACTTGATAGACTATGTGAGTATTTTCCTTAGATGTGCCTCAGTTGTTCATTCTATACTATAGACTTGGAAGGCTGCCGGCCAACTCAGAGGGGATTTTGTGGCCAAAACCCACATCAGTGTCCCCAGTACCTATGGAATAGGAGAGCTAAAACATGAGGAGTTGGAGAAAGCTATCAGGTGGATGTTGGAGGAGGCAAGATTCATACATGGAGGAATTGATATCAAGGTAAGTGTCCTGTCTATTGAAAGGCTTTAGACATATTGAAGCTTGAAATTGCTGTACAGAATCTCATCTATGATGACGCTTCTCCCCTCCAGAACATTATCTTCAGACTGCTACTATTTGTGCAATGGTGGGGTTCCAAGGGAGAAGAAAGAAAGTGGGGGCAGAAGAAAAATCCATTTTTGAACAATATACCCATCCTTGCATTGATATCAAGTGCAGTGAGACCTATATCTACAGTGGCTCAAAAAAGTGTCCCAATGTTTGTAGCTTTTCATGTAATTGCTATATCATGTGTCGAGAGATGGGAATATGACTAAGCTTTAGGGAGATGTCGGAAAGGTCTGCATCTCAGCTTCATTTCGGTTCCCTATACCGTGGGAAACTAATGACATTATTTGAAGATATGAGTATTTTAATTTGATGACTCATTGGGACACTTTTTTGACTTTGAGTTTTACTAATGTAATCTCTATAATTCTAGTACTGTGTGTGACCTCCTTCTGCTCCAATCACTTCTGCCACTCTTCTAAACATATTCTCTATCAATTTTGGGTATTTCTCTTTGGTGATTCCATCATACTCTGCTGTAACACTGTCTCATAGTTGGAATAGCCCCTACAGTGAATCTTGATATGCTACAAGTAATTTCTTGAGTGATTCTCAGGGGTATTCAATATGGTTGATGTCTTGGGTCTATGTTGAACATGATAGAATAGTAATATTATGGTCTTTAAGTTATTTGGTAGCCAATCTAGAAGGTTGCTCTATAAGACTTAAGATCTCTTAATCACTATATTCTAATTGGAAAGACTGCTGATGCTAATAAAGTGATTAAATTGATTATTTCCATCATTCCTATGACTATCTCTACTCAAATAGTCAGACAGACTCTCAAGACAGCCCATCTTAAAGCTATAATCAAGAAAAACAGATTCCTCTGTCTCCAACCTATAGAAATAAAAGACAAGATGCTACTTTCAAGTACAAATATCGGACTGCTAATAGCTGAAAGAGGTTTATCTAGTTAGATAAGGTTAAAATCAATAGGATGAAATCATATGGCAAGGAATTTATATTAAAATAGATAAGACAATCATTAAGATAAAGAAAAGTTAAATAAACACCTTAAGTTTCAAGACAAAACTTGATGGTATAGGACTATATGAGATAAAATGGAGTGGGAATCTTCTATGAAGCAAAGGGGAGGATGAATACAGAGTAGTAAATACTCATTTGACAGGAGTGTCTGCTAAGAAGCATGCAGAAGTTATGAGTTAATGAAGAAGATACTGTTTTGTAATAAGACAATGACCCTAAGTATACCTCTAAATAAGCCACCAATAGCTTGCAAACCATGATATTACTATTCTATCATGTTCAACATAGACCCAAGACATCAACCATATTGAATACCCCTGAGAATCACTCAAGAAATTACTTGTAGCATATCAAGATTCACTGTAGGGGCTATTCCAACTATGAGACAGTGTTACAGCAGAGTATGATGGAATCACCAAAGAGAAATACCCAAAATTGATAGAGAATATGTTTAGAAGAGTGGCAGAAGTGATTGGAGCAGAAGGAGGTCACACACAGTACTAGAATTATAGAGATTACATTAGTAAAACTCAAAGTCAAAAAAGTGTCCCAATGAGTCATCAAATTAAAATACTCATATCTTCAAATAATGTCATTAATTTCCCACGGTATAGGAAACCGAAATGGAGCTGAGATGCAGACCTTTCCGACATCTCCCTATAGCTTAGTCATATTCCCATGTCTCGACACATGATATAGCAATTACATGAAAAGCTACAAACATTGGGACACTTTTTTGAGCCACTGTACCTTATATCCCTCTCACTCATCACTGATGAAACTTGAATATACAGGTTGAATGCATTTTATTAGGTATCATGAGAGGACATCCCACGGACTTTTCTGAATCACACCTCAAACCTAGGTTTGATTTTTTTTACTTGTAACATCAGTCAGCAGCTCATTTTATGGTCAATTTTGTGTTAGATGGGATCACTATATTAGCCTCCTGGAGAACTTTGAAAAGGAATGTCCTAGCTACCTAGAGATGATTTGGGATGAATTGAAGGAAGGAATTTGGTGCGTAATATTTTTTTTCCACCTTAATTTTACTAACTGTTTGAAATAGAAATGGTAACATTCCCGGTGTGGCTGAAGGTGCTCCTACCAACACTTTCAATTTCTCTGCTCTGGAGACTGCTGGGCATGCTGCAAAGGCTAGGAAATCTGGTACTGAGTAGGAATACATTTTTAGTAATATTTTGGATGTGCAGCGCTAGGAAATCAGGCGCTGAGTAGGAATACATTGTTAGCAATAATCCATCTCTCAATATCATTTGCTTTTGTTGCCTTTTTTGGCTTTTTTTTTCATCTAAAGCTGACTACCAAGTGAAAAATAATGCATTAAAAGACAACTATGGATGGTTCAGAGACAGGTCTGATTATGTTGGAGCACATCACACTAAGAGCAAGAATTGCAATTAATGTGGATGCTCATAATAATAGCATTAAATGACTCTATATGTCATTTTAAACCTGGCACTTGTCTTTTTTGCCCTGAGGGATATAGATCCTATATTTGCAATTAGTGCAAATACCACTTTTCCTGATGATCCTTGGCAAACAGACTCACTTCAGCAATGTCAGATTCTACTACACAATCTCGATTTTGGTCCAACTAATATCATAAGTCCTTCAGTTGCCTACCCTTATAAGTGCTAGCCATTTTACAGGTGATCTAACTGGGCTCATCACATGATGGCAGCCAGAGTCGGCGGTCAGGTAATTGAGGATGAACATAACCTTGTTCGATTGTCTCCCATATGCCATTGCCATTCCAGATCCATATCTGTACTTCCAATGCTCCATGAAGGTGAAGATACAAATCTGTGAATAGGAGACCCAGTGAAGGTACAACAATTCAGATGGTAAGTCTGAACAATGTTGGGTTTTGCAGAACCTAGCTGCTAGTATTCAACCCTAAAGGGTTTCTGGACCAGGCTCAAGGCTCAGAGGAGAGAAAGTATCATGAAAACTTGCTAAGTACTCTGACTCATACTGGTAACTGGTGAAAAGATAACTTCATTATGTAAGCTACAAAAGTGCCAACATAAGATAAGGTAAAAACAGTCTCTACCAGCCCAGCCAGAAATGAATCCCTACACCGGGCATAACAGTTTGTTGATAGGCTCTGGACCATCAGAAACAAACCAGAAATTATGAGATCCAGGTTATGAATCTTTCATTCACGCTGCAGTGGAAATTGAGTAGCCTCACTGGTAGGAGTTGGAGCAGGTAGGCCAGTAGGAGGGACAGTGCATGTCCTTTGACGATTGACTTGAACATGCAAATTTCAGGCAGATGCAAATGCCCTGTGAAGGAGTCATGCACGAGGTGTTGGAGTACTAGTAGAAATACAGGGCAAGGGTGTGCAAGCAATGGGTGAGAGGGTGCGCCAAAATGGACAGTCGCTCTGATCATCATCCGTCAAAACTGAAGTCATAGAGGGTGCTGTTGCAATAATCGGGAGCTTGGATCTCTGCCTACCATGCGTTCATCAAGCAAAATGCTTGGTTGAAGAAGGTTGAAGCTCACCTTATAACTTGAAGCTCAACTGTAGAGTCACAACAGAGAGGAAAATTTTGACGATGTATGGGGATGACCTGCATTGCGCTCAATGTATTGTAGTGAGTTATTCAGAAGCAGACGTACATCCAAAGATTTGGTAAACTGAACAATCTCTTCACCTGAATAACAAAGTTGCTTTTTGAGGGGAAAGCGTGTCATGTGAACAGGCACCACCTTTAAGTTGTTCTTAACTCAGCCCATGTCGTGCACTCAGTATGTAAAAGAACTTATGTCAGTAGCAAATATTCTAATTGGTTTCTGATAAGGCACTCTAGTTTGTTGGGCAGGCTGTGGGGTTGTCTGAAGCTCAGCCTTAGGCATGGATGCTAAGTGATAGAAAATGACGTGTATTCGATTCTGTACTACTAAATACTAATCAGAGCAGCACATTGCACAAAGGCAACATCAAACAAAGCTTTGGCCGGTTATGGCAACATTATCTGAGTCTATACCCACTTGCTAATTACTCAACATTGTTTTGTGTATTCTAATAAAAGCCATTAATCCTGCGTATCATGAGTATAATGTCATCATCACTAGATTTGTACACACCCTGTTCAAGGATATAATGACCAAATATTGTCCATTGCTCAGATTAGGATGCTGGTAAGCATAAGTGGCGCAATGGCTAATGATGTCTGAAGCTTTGATAACAAATGTTAAGACCATGCACAAAGGGTAGGACTGATTCTGAGGGGCTTGGCTTCAGCTCGTGCGCTGCGCCCCTTACCCGAGTATGTGCCCTTAATTTCAGATTGGTGTCCGAGGAAAGTCCGAAGATGTCCGAAGATGTCCGAAGGCGCGGGAAACTTTGGAAAGACTTTCCGGACGGGTGCAAGTAACTTCCGGATGAGTGCAGGAAAGTTCCAGAGGAACTTCCGGAAATTACGATGAGGTTTCGTCCTGATACGGATATGTATAATGGCTACTCGGGACTTGTCCTGAGTAGAAGTAAACAGAGGAAGGGCTGCAAGGACAAAGTCCGAAGCAGAATAGGTCCGGAGGACCGCGGGAAAGATCCGGATGAACTTCCGGAAACTACGGAGGATCGGATGAGCGGATGAGTGGAGTATCGGATAAGCAGAGCTCCGGCCTAGGGAGAAACTCCCTAGGCCTGAGATGGATAACAACTAAGTTGGAAGACTAGAACTGATATGAGGACTTAGAGTGAAGACTAGTGCGAGGACTAATATGATATTCAGACTGAGGTACTACAAGACATATACACGAGTTTATATACTAAGAGAAATAACGGAAGGATCAATAAGCAGAGTCCGAGGCTATGTATGAAGCATATGCAAAGGTTGACAAATGCGAGTCGGAAATGAACATAGGTTAACAGATCAGTAAGCATACTGGTAATAGATATAACCGAGGTACTGGTAACAAGGAATACCGGATAGGCTGTGTTAACGTTATATGCACAGGAAATAAATCAAGAAGCTTATCATATATCGGATAGGAAATGTATCTATATATCGGATAGGATCGGATCGGACCGGATCGGATGTGGTCCGGATGAGATGCGTGGATATGCAAGATATAATATTAGGGCAATGGGACAAGGGTGAACGATGCAGGCTAGCTGCGAAGGTAAAGGGATCTGGATGTGGATGTGCGGAGGTGCAGGGATCCGGATGGATAGAGGACTGCAGACATGGATAGGATATCCGAAGGTCTGGATGAGGCGTGGGAATATTATCAGATGTAGGTCCGGAATATGGGATATGACAACAAACAGTTTTACTTCATCCTTGATGAGGCATGCTTCAAGCATCAGAAACCATTGATAAGGGTCAAAAGGGACCTCTGCATTGGTGAGCTCTTTATATGAGTTTACCAAAAGGAAGGGTTTGAACATGGTGGTTCTGTTGGTGGGATCAGGACACAAATGAACAAAAATCTTTGAGATCAAGCCAGCCTTAAAGTTGCCCATACCAGGGAGATGAAAAATAACAGCTGCATCTTTCTTTGATTGAGGCTTTGTTGTGCGGTATATGACACCATCATGATCTAGCTGCTCTTGATATTGTGTGCAAGGATTGACAGAAATACTATTCAAAGACTCAGAAAGTTCTTGGTGGGGGTGGAAGTTTTGATGACCATTGTCCATGTGAAGTCGGGTGATGTAAATCTCTTCAGAAAGATCAGTAAAGGATCTGTCAGACAATGGTGCTTCCGTCAATGATGAGCCTGTAAGTCATTCTGCAAAGCCCTATAAAACTCAGTCCCATAGTGCTCTCCCATGATATCTCAGAGCTCCTCCAACATTTCTGATAAAAGGCCTTCGAGAGACAGGAGAGCCTTAAGGTTTCTGGAATGGCAGAAAGACCACATGAAAGTCAATTCCAATTCACCTCGTTCAGAGGCTATGAGCCTAAGGACATGTATTATTAGATAGTACAAACCTAATTTGTTATTAGTATTCTTTCATTGTATGATACCATTGTACTATTCAAAAGGAAATGACCACCATCCGTGCACTGGACCAAAGACACACAAGCACTCTGCAATGAAAGGTGATGGTTTGGAATCAGAACACCCTTTCCAAACAAAAAAACAAGTGATTTTAAGTAGTAGTCAAGCTAGGACTGCACAATATCAATATGGTCTAGAGAACTGGATCTCCGAGATGCCCAGCACACCGTGATGACCAATGAAATGAAGCCCTGGAGAACATCCTTGTGCTCATCACTGTAGTCATGCTGTCCCCACAGGTGTATAAGCATGATTACCAAATTTACTGTACAAGTGGTTCACCATTGGTCAGCCTTCAGCTTGCCATGAGAAGGGCTACCTAGATTCTTGGGCACACAACTCATCTATGATGGCACAATTGTTTGGACCATATCCAACCAGACCTGCTCCATAACTTCTTTAGCAAGCAATGGAAGCTTTGGAACTCCGTTTACTAATACATCTCAAGGTCAAGGACAGATCCAGGGTAAACATGAGGGACTCTCAATACCATGCCAGGATTCTATCAGAACTATTGATACCTGTTAGTGCCCATAATGGTGTATGCAATGCTGGACTTACCCAATCAATAATCACTTTCACATATGCCTTTTTAATAGTGTCTCTTGTCTTCCTGTCAGCAGCAAATGTTTCAATATTATTTGCAACCACAAATGCAACAACATAACTACGCCGGAGGCGATTGAGAGCAGTAAAGAAAAGGTCCCTGATTGCATCAATTCCATGCTGTAACTCCACACCTTGTTTTACAGTGTCGTGCACTTCAAAAGGGGATTTGCCGCTCTTGTCTGTTATCCCAAGCACAACTCGACAATGGTGTGGTAGATCATTCTGGAAGAGGTTGTGCATAGTATTGATAATTGGAAACTGAACAGGATTCCAATAAGGAAGACACAGAAGCTCAGACCATTGGATCTGGTGAACTTCCCAATGCTTCTCATGGGCCATCTCTGTGGGCACACGAAGCCATTCAAGAGCTCATAGTGCATGTTCCTGCCAGGTATGCCATTTGAAAGACCCGACATCAAAATTACCAAGCTCGTCTTTAGAAAGTAAACAATAAGAACATCTGCCTTCTACACTACTGAAGTGCGCAAACCCTGCAATCTTGTGAAGGGCTGGAATATCACAGATAAGTGGAATAATGATGACTCAGATCAATCTTCCATACAGGTAATCAGCCATCCATGAAAAAAATCCCAGTATACCAAAACAGTAAGAGCTCATTGATGAGTGGGTGGAGGAAATGGTTAACTTGATGGATGCTGGGCTCTTGTGGTCTGGGAATGATGCCCACTAAGTAAATATTCTCTACACAATATCACAGATGAATTGGGAGGTTCATGCACACCATGTATATGGTGCCAACTGACGCACTCTTACCAGCAGTTTTGTTGCCAAAAGAGTTGAACCAATCAACAAACAAACTGAAGATAAGGCGTACTTCACCTGGAGGTGCATCGAGCCAGGGTTGACCATAAGGGCCCTTGAATGAATGAAACACTTTGGTGTCCCAAATATCTTTGATGGTCCCTGGAGCCCAGAGGTTTCATATGTGGGAAAAGATTGCCTGCTGTTTTCGCGATGTAGTCTCTGCCATAACCTTCTTTATTCCAGGGCACAATATTATACAGCCTAGCCAAGCCTTTATGGATTGGTAACTGAATGTCTTGAGAGCTTCTGGGATGCCAACCGCCTGTGACACTTCTGTGAGAGGTGCACCGCACAGTTGGCTCCCTATTGTTTCATGGTGACTGCAATGGTCAGGATAACGGCCATCCTGGCCTTGAGGGTATAGCGCACAATACCTAATGCAGCAAGCATAAATTTGGAGGTTGGGTTCCAGGCTGATAGCCTGGCTTGCTGTCTGGATATCATTGGGCCATTTGTCAACTTCGAGAATCTCCAAGACCTTGGTTTGGATGGAGTGCCTGCTGTACTTTGCACTGCATGTTTGCATGATATAACAACAACTTGACATGACAACAACTCGCAAGGCGGACAAGAGAAAGTTGGTAGGTTCCCAGGAAAGATTCAAGAGTTCATGCAGAATAATAGCTGTCGTAATGCAGGCAAGAAAAGGAGGGATAACAATCTTCAGCTTCTCCCAGGTCTCAAAGTGGTGCGCTGAGGTAAGTCAGAGCTGGTGAATGTCAGATGGATGAACTTCGAGTTCATGTTCTCCATTTCAACCTGAGGAATGCCATAAGCAAGCAGTCCTCACTCCAACTTGAGCCTTTTCCATCGGTCCACAACAAGCTGCATCAGAAAATGTGTACTCTGCAATTATGGAAGAAAGTACTGTATTATGATCCAAAATGGTCCATTATAGCTATATATGCCAAAATGACAGTTATGGCTAGAATGACAAGGTGCCAATCTTAATAGCAATTATAGACCTAACTTTTTCATTTTTTGTCATTATGGATCATCATGGCCATTATGGAGGGGTCAAATTTTTTTCAAAACCTTGTCATGCTAGTCATTCTAAATCACAGAACACCAAAAATGCGAAATCAAGTTATATTTCAAGTATCTAATACAATGAATATACACTACTAACTACATATATAAGAGAGGGAGGCAAAAATGTGAAAATGAAGGGAGGAACAAGAGCAGAAAAAGGGTCAGAGAGGGAAGAAGAAGAAGAAGAAGAAGAAGAAGAAGAAGAAGAAGAAGAGAAAAAGACTTACCAAATAGTCAAAAATGCGAAAATAAGGAGCTAGAAGGAGTGTCAGAGAGGAAAGAAGAAGAAGAGAAAAAGACTCACCAAATACTCAAAAATGCAAAAATGGTTGAGTGAGAGGAAAAGGGAGGGAAGGAGGAGCTAGAAGGGGTGTCAGAGAGGGAAGAAGAGAAGGAGGAGATTCACCAAATACTCAAAAGTGCAAAAATGGTTGAGTGGGAGGAGGAGGAAGGGAGGGAAGAGGAGGAGGAGGAGACTCACCAAATACTCAAAAGTGCGAAAATGAGGAGCTAGAAGAAGGGGTGTCAGAGAGGAAATAGGAAGAAGAGAGAAAGACTTACCAAATGCCCAAAATGCGAAAATTATTGAGTGGTGGGAGGAGGGAAGGAAGAAGGAGCTAGAAGGAGAGGGTCAGAGAGGGAAGAGGAAGAAGAGAGAAAGACTTACCAAATGCCCAAAAATGCGAAATTATTGAGTGGTGAGAGGAGGAGGAGGAGGGAAAAAAGAAGGAGCTAGAAGGAGAGGGTCAGAGAGGCAAGGAAAAGAAGAAGAAAAGACTTACCAAATACTCAAAAATGCGAAAATTATCAAGTAGAAGGAGAATGAGGGAAAGGAAGGAAAAGATAGGAAAAGACTTGTGGTTGACCACACTTTTGCTTATATAAGCTGTGCCAAACAAAGCCACATCACAATCCAGCTTCATCTGGCTCTAGAGTCAATGCTACAATCTGTGATGTTGGGCTGGACCGAGTGTTAGCTCGGGGGTGGGATGCAAGCAGGTGGAGCTGCTCACCCTATATGCCAAAACCCTGCGGCTTCAGCTGCTCAGCCCAACAAGAAGGTGGAGGCACCACTATAGAGATGAGGCATTGGCCAGGTGTTGTGATGAGATCTGCTCGAATGCGCGAATGTACATCTCGTAGGCTAATGATTTCCAATGGCCTGTGATTCAAACTATTTCGGGGTCGACCTTCTTTGCCAGGTCGAATGATGCATCGCCTATGCGAAAGGAGTGGCCAAAGGATATACCCCAGCCCCATTCGATTAGGATTGAGTTTATCCGCTCCATGGCGCAAATTTTGGCCATTGGGCGGATATCACCTTTGGCATCACACCACGAAAAAAGGGGATCACCAGCGGATGCGGGAACTACCTGTGCGAGGTTGTGTGAGGTTGTGCAGGGCAGCAAGGGGACAGAGGTCCCCTTGCTCATTGAGGAAGACTGATTGGGTTTCGCCGGTGTAGAGACTCGTGCATCTCATAGTGTGATATGGCGCTTTACACTAGGGAGTATACAGCACCAACTCGCAGCATCACTCTGTGTACCATCCACAGTGATTCCTATATGACGCGCAGCTTTCCCGCGCAACGCGCGCCATGCGCGCACCATTCCCGCGCTTCATGATGTATACGCGCGCGCGCGTTCCCGCGCTTGCGCGCCCTATAGCGCCAGCCATCCAGATGCATCCATCCACTGTCCACCAAGCTCCCTAGTGCGTATATTTCCATTTCCTTTATTAGCATAGTTCCACCTTTATTTTTATCATAGTTTCTCACTCATATATATATTTACATACCTACTCGGTAGCGCTTCGGCTCCGCATGAGCGCGCTTAGGCGCGCTATATAAGCACCAGCAGTACATACTATTATTTACCTTACTTTTCACCCAACTTTACCTAGTACTTACTACTTAGAAAGTCGCAGTAGAAATCTATTCATTAGCACAACACATCTCACATCCTTTATCTTGCTTATATCTTCACATAAGTTTAGTCTCTCTTATTTCCGCTTACACGCGCTGTAGAGAATCATGCCTCTCATGGCGTGATATGGCAGTTTCCACTAGGGATTATACAGCACCAACTCGCAGCACCACTCTGTGTACTGTCCACAGCGATTCCTATAGGAGGCGCAGCTTTCCCGCGCTTCGCGATGTATGCGCGCGCGTTCCCGCGCTTGCGCGCCCTATGGCGCCAGCCATCCAGAAGCATCCATCCACTGTCCACCAAGCTCCCTAGTGCGTATATTTCCATTTCCTTTATTAGCATAGTTCCACCTTTATTTTTATCATGCATTCTCACTCATATATATATTTACATACCTACTCGGTAGCGCTTCGGCTCCGCTTGACCGCGCTTAGGCGCGCTATATAAGCGCCAGCAGTACATACTATTACTTACCTACTTTTCCTACTTTTCACTTACTAGTTACTACCCACTTACTACTTAGCAGAATATAGTAGAAAGCTATTCCTTTACATTTTGCACTCTTATATCTCTTATCTTGCTTTATATCACTACTTAAGCTTAGTTTCTCATTTCCGCATACGCGCGCGCACTTTCCCGCGCTTCGCGCTAATACGCGCGCGCGTTCCCGCGCCTTTGTACCTTGCGCGCTCCTGCGCTTTCTCGCGCTTCGCTTAAGCGCACACTTCTAGATCCTTGCTGCACTCACTTCCCCTATAGGGTCGAACGCACTTGCTTCTCAAGTAACGCAGACTAGGCAGCGCGTGACCTTACAACTTTTACAGATACAGTCAGGAGCTTCTTTTGTTCCTCATTGTATAGTTGTTTCTACAGCGCGCGCTTTCCCGCGCTTCGCGCTAATACGCGCGCGCGTTCCCGCGCCTTCGTACCTTGCGCGCACCTGCGCTTTCTCGCGCTTCGCTGAAGCGCGTACCTCTAGATCTCCGCTGCACCTGCTTCCCCTTTAGGGTTGAATGCACTTGCCATCTCAAGTATCGCAGACTAGGCAACGCACGACCTACAACTTTTTAGATACAGTCAGGAGCATTTCTTTGTTCCTCTCAGTATTGTTGTTTCTACACCGGCTCAAGCTGTTTTCACTGATGGGAGGTCTAAGCGTGCGTAGGGACTGTTTCGGAGGTCTCTACCAAAGAAGGCATCTGCTCTGGTAAGGTGCTTAGAGGGGGAAAAGGCTGCTCGTGATGCAACTGAAACTTTGCTGAAGTGCATCATGCCGAAAAAGGCACATGAGGCCATTGCCCACACACATGCATCAAAGGGATCAGATAAGGACAGAGTTGCTTTGAGTGCAGTGAGCATTGGCAGAGTGATGGGGGGGCACAGTGGCTTCCAATGGCCACTCTGCAGGTTCTTGAGTCCATGCAAGGACCAGTTAATGTGCTCATGGTGTGTGTCGGACAATGGGGGAAGCCAACCTTGGGCTATGTGCCAGGCTCGAATGGGGTTTGACCAGTGACTGAAAGCAATGAGTCGCCTGGCTCCGGGTCAGTGACTGCCCATAATACAAAGGAGTGGAGTAGCTCGAAGGAGGCAGGCAGCCTGTCTGGCTCAGGTATGGAAAATATGTCGCAGAATAGGTGAAATTTATGGAGACCAGCGCCATAGCCTGCAGTATCGCGGAGGGAGGCTCTGCTGGCCATGCTGGCCATGCTGGCAATGTGCTGAATCACCAGGTTGCTGATGGTAGATGGAGGAGCTGAGTTCACACCTCGCCAAAGGAAAAAAATTCGGTCTGAGGCTTTGCAAGGAGGGCGAAGTGGTGAAGGGATGATCTGCAGTGAGGTGGGGGGAGAGATTGACGAATGAAGCAAGGGGTATGGTATATGTGACGCTAAAACGAGTATGGTACTAGCTTGCCCAAGAGGTGGGGAGGGAGTGGGAAGGAAATTGGGTCTGCTGCTTCAGGAAAACTTGCTTTGAAGGCCTGAATGTCTCCTCTCAAAAGAGTGTCTGCAATGTTGCAATGCGTTGACACATACATTGCATGCAGCTGCATGCAGCACATTGCTTGAAGCCTGTAAATGTGCTTCAGCACAGCATTCGTTTTGGAGCTGCGAGAGCATCCTTTGTTGGTCACAGCAACCACACCAGCATTGTCGGAGTGGACAATATAGCTGAGGTTCGACAGGGTGCTCTCAGAGATGATGCCTTGTTTAATATGTTAGACAGAATGTATACTAGCTAAGTAGAATAGGAGACAATACCCAAGTGCAAGGCAGCCCGAAGACCGAGCTTGACTGCTACAGCCTCAGCCCAACCAATATTGAAGGCACAGCGAGGGCCAACCTTGAAGCCCGGGGCCCAGCGCCAGACAGCCCAGTGGTTTTGGACAACTATGCCTATTCCAAATGAGGTACTTGCGTCGCCCCACCACCCTATGTCTACAGAGGAAGGGTTGGCCAGTGGGACACGGTTTGGGAGCAGTGAGAGTAATGACTGTATCCATGAGAGGTCCATTGCTACTGCCGAAGACGGACAAAGGTGGGCATGTGCTGAACAGAAACCTCCTGCAAAGACTGCAATTGAATGTATGAACGGACGAATCAAGGGAAAGATGCACGCTATGTGCACCAGCTTGCCATGAAGGCCAGCAGCCTCTTTGGCTGTGAATGAAGCACCGGCAAGCTGCCAACAGGAGAGTAAATCTAATATTTTGTGGAGCTTCTCCTCTGGGAGCGAAACAAGCTTGCGCTCTAGATCCCAGTCGAAACCAATATATCTTTAAATTGCTGCAAAATGGTGGAGTTTCTTGAGGCTCCAGGGAACTCCGCAATAGCTTGTCAGGGCTATGAAGTCCTCCTCGGTCCATGTAAGATGCAGTGGCCTGATGACAATGTAGGGATTCATTTCTGGCTGGGCTTGTAGAGACTGTTTTTACCTTACCTTATGTTGGCACTTTTGTAGCTTACATAATCAATAAATCTTTTCACCAGTTACCAGTATGAGTCAGAGTCCTCAGTAGTTTTTATGATATTTCCTCTCCTCTGAGCCTTGAGCCTGGTCCAGAAACCCTTTAGGGTCGAATAGCAGCTAGGTTCTGCAAGACCCAACATTGTTCAGACTCACCATCTGAATTGTTGTACCTTCAATGAGGAAATCATCTACCCATTTTCGAATTAATTCGAAACCAGCTTTGTGGTAGATTGCAACTAACATATCCACAACGGACCTGAAAACTCCGGCACTGGACGTGAGGCCAAATATCAGCGCTTGATCGATGTAAACAATACCATTCCAGAATATGCAGAGGGAGCTCTGCTGAGATGGCAAAACGGGGATTATGCGGTATGCAGATGAGATGTCAAAGGTTGCAGCAACGCAGCCTGGAGGTAAGGATAGGATCAGAGTGGCAGTTTCGTTGAATGTGCCCCAGACTGTTGGAAAATCGTCTGCGCATATTCTAGCATTGATGGACTGTACATCAGATAGATTGTGGGGGTAAGATAGGTCCTGAACGATATGAAATTTGTTTGAGTGTGGTTTTGGGATGAGGCCAAGCAGCGATGTACGAAAAGGACCGATTAAAAGTTCCAAATCCAAAGGGGCGAAGCCTGCAGAGTACCTGCCAGCTGCCTGCTCAGCAAGGATGTAAGCATCAATTATAGAGGGGTTGAGGAGTGAAGAGGAATGATTGTCAAAATATATAAGTTCTGGAAGGTGGCTCTGAGACGCCTACATTAAAATCATCGTGTATACCATAAACTATGTGGCGCCAGTCATCGAATATACCATATTTACAGAGGAGCTCCTCCACTCGCACGTAGTTGAGGGGGGTAATTACTACACGAGGGTCATCCACGGACCCGACAACCTGCAGCTCCATGTGAGGTGTCTCCACAGAGGCTGCACAAATGGGCATTCTTGCAGGCTGGTCCGAAGGAACAGCTAGATCCACTAGCCCAGTTAAAACAGAAATGTTTTCCGCTGGGAGAGGCAAGGGCGTGTTTGCTTCTAGTGCCAGTGGCGAGGGCTGCGATGGGCTTGCCTGCAGTTGTGGTTTCGGACGTGCAGTCTGCAGGTAAATGGCCGGACATCCCACAATGAAAACACTGACTTGAAACTGCCATATTAAGCTTCTTGCGAGGGGATGTAGGGAAATCACTAGGAGCGGAGCGCTTAGCTGCAGGCACAGGCTGTGGGATAGGTGACATAGTGAAAGCAACTTTGTTATTGGCTAGTGTAAGGGCTGCTATGTCAAGACCCTCTAAGTTGTGCTCGTGGTTCATGTGGGCTAGCTCACGTTGTTGGACGTCATAGTGCATTGCAATAGACCAACCATAAGTGCGGCCGATGTCAAGAACAACAAGGTGATGCAACACCAGTGCTGCTCCTCTCTCAGAACCCCAATAGTGCGAGGTTCTTTCCTCCACTGCTTTCGCTGCTGCAATCCAGTTGACAGTGGAGATAAAAAGTTCATTCGAACAGTCTAGGCCCTTGGCTGTGAGCCCATCGGAAGTGAATACAAAGGATGAGTCTTCTCCATGAAGGAAGGCTTTGGAATGAGTAGCATGGGTGAGGGTGGTGTATGGCACGTAACAGTATAGCTTAAAAGTGTCCTCGACTTTGGGTGGAATCGCTACGAGCAGCAGGTCAGATGGGACAGATCGACGACAGTAGAAACAAACAGTGAAATGTTGAACGGTAGGCACCCGAATGAACTGTGCGGCGCAAAATGGAAGCGAGTAACCCCAAACAGTGGGTATTACAGACGGTAAAATGGACACTGGGTGGGACAAAGCCACCCAGTGATACACGAGGAAAACGAGCAGACTACTTACGCAAACTTAGAGCACTAACTTTGTGCCTGGGACGAAGAGCAGGAAGTGATGGCTTCTTGGGCTCATCTTTTGCAGCAGCTAAGTTCGCTCGAATGCGATCGATCGCTGCAGGATCAGCAACTAAGGCTTGATGAGGGGGGGCAGCTCTGGCCTGTGTGTGGTTGCCGTGAGCATTCCCTCGCTCGAGCTCAGCGATCCTCGCTTGTAGTGCCGCGATTTCATCCACTGGAGCAAGGGCAGGCTGTTCCTGCACAGTAGGAGCTGGCGGCTGCACAGCTTGTTGCTGCGCATTCTGCTGTACTTCCTGCTGGTTGGGGGTATTAGGCATAGCAGTCTGCGCTGGATGCTGCTGGGGTGCAGGCTGAGGAACAATTGTGCCACTTTGAGTGGATGCTCTCGAGGATCCAACTCCTGATGAGGAGGCGGTCTGATGCCTCATGGAGGACGGAATGGATGCAGAGCTATGTACCTGTGGATGGACCTGAGCTCTGGGTGGCCGGAGGTGTAGGTGGAGTATTAGCAGACCCAGGCAAGTTAAGACTGATGTGTTCGTGCATATTAATATGGAAAAGGAGTTTAATAATAGCAAAGAACAAAAGTAACAACAAGTGAGTGTATGATAGCTGTGGCGAGCTTGTTGTTGACAATGGGAGGAAGAAAAACGAACATGGGAGACTGGGCTACCGCTCAGCTGGAAGTGTGGTGCTGGGTAACTCCGGCAGGCTATGTTACCTGGCACCTGGAATGACTTAGTGAATTTTCGCATTTTGCTTACTTGACCGTGGGAACATTTTCCGATAAAAATCAAAGTTATAGCCCTTGTCAAGGAAAGTCTATCCATAGTCTTATGATATCAATAGGTCAAGATCTTAGTGAGTTATAAGGAAAATACTCGAAAATGGATGGTTCAAGAAAGCACCTTGACCGTGGGAACTTTTCCGATGAAAATCAAAGTTGTAGCCATGTCAAGGAAAATCTATCCATGGTCTTATGACATCAATAGGTTAAGATCCTAGTGAGTTATAAGCAAAATACTCAAAAGTGGATGGTTCAAGAAAGCACTTTGACCATGTGAGATTTTCGCATTTTTGCTTATTTGGTTTAGGATTGCAATGGTAAGGATCACATAGTACACCCTTCATCAATATCTGTTCTTGGAGATTTGTATGAAGTGTTTTATGATTGTCATAATTGTCATAACTGTCATAATGGCCATAATGGCTACAAATAACCTGTTATGGCATAGACCCTTTTTCCTGATGTGATCCAGTTGTGCGAGATATGCTTGTAATTCCACGACAAGATCCTTTCAGATCTGGCAAACCATATAATCACCCTTGCTCTGTATGGCATCTACCATCTCAATGAACTTCTCAGTAGTATTGTGGTGAATCATGAAGAGTGATGATTCCTTCCACTTGAGGGCACAAGTGGGTTCATGAGCAGAAGTTGGTTCTCGTTCAAATACAATAGAGGAAGTCAAACTTGGCGATTCATGCACCGATTCGGACGGCGATTCTGACGTCGATTTTCGAGCGTCAGAATCGTGCGGAATCGTGAATCACCCGGAATCGTTGAAGCGGCTCTGGAGCCGCTTCAACGATTCGTTTCACCTTGTTTCACCGCTGATATGTCTACATTGGGATTTTTTTTATAAATTAAATACATAGTGATGAAAAACATATGATGAAAATAAAACTACAAACGAACAACGACGCCCGTCACTGATATCCCAGTTCTCATGGCAAAAGCAAGTAAAAACACACCTGCATCATAACGACGTGCAAAGATATCTTGTAGGGTGTGTCGTACGTGGTGTGCTACTTGTCCCTGATGGTGTGTGGTGACTGGTTCCCCGTCAGTTTCCTCGTCCGAGTCAAAACTCGACACAGAACTGTCTTCTGAAAATTCAGAATCAGCATCTGCATCACTGTCAGTGGACTCGTGATCTGAGAAGGTAGTGCATTCTGAGGTATCCGAGAAGTAGGAGCTTGAGGACTTGTCAGATTTGGATACCTGTGAGGTGGAATCAGTAGTACTGGTAGTAGTAGGTGACTCAGATGATGACTCGGAGAGAGTGGATTCTGTAACAAAGTTGTTAATTTGCTGTTTGGTCTGACGAGCTCGTCGACGCTGGGCTAAATGCAGGCGGATCTTCTTGTATCGGAGAAAGTCTTGCAACAGCCGTTGGGCACGTTGCTGACATGGGGTGTAGCGAGCCATGATGTCACTAGTAGTGACTAGACATTTCATTGCATACTTATCTACATATATTTGATTATTTAAGTGCTGTCGACTCAGATGAGAATCATTCGAGAAACGAGTTGAATCAGTGATGAGAATCGGGGGTAGTCAACCTTACAATTGATTCATGGTCGATTCAGGTTGAAGAATCGTGTCGAAAATCGGAGTCAGAATCGAGGCGTGAATCACCAAGTTTGACTCCCACTAATAGTGATACTCAAAATAGGTTTTGAAAACTCACTTAACACGCTTAACATGCTTTCAACTCTCGGCTACAAGTGTTTCAGAGAGTTTGGCTGTTGAAGGTCAGCCCAGCATGGTAAGCGGAGCTTGAAATCTTCATGCCTCCTGCTCGTCGTTCTGCATGACTCACAGTGAACTTTCTCGTTCGTTCGCCCATAATGGATGACAACGACATAACATCTGATGGACTGCCTCGCTCAAAAACACCTAGGGAATCAACTGGACCCCGGTTCACTGTGCAGTGGCACAATGATCATGGACTTACTGACGTGCTCATGAATTATCTCAGTACTTACCTGGCCGATTGCAGGATTTTGTTTTATTCAGATGGAAAAAAATCCATGGCCACTACTGGTGGTGATAGCCCTTTGGGCTCAGACAAGGGGCAAATTTACGGTGGTCTCACCAAGATCATCTTTACAGATCACCCCAAGTATGGTGCCGCATATTCATCTAATTCCAAAAAATTTCACAACGCTGTTGGCAGTCACATCACCACACAAGTCCTTTTGTTTTTTTTGTTCTACTAATAAAAATACTAAATTTTACTCAGTCTCAGGAAAAAATACAAGAAGGTCAAAGCGTCATTTGGCAGCACAGGCACTGGGGTGATGCCAACTGAAGGGAGTCAGGCAAAGAACCTGTTGGGTGAGTCCTTAGTCCCGATTACTTGGTTATTGGCTGATCAATTCTGTAGATGCAGCGCTTTTGGAGCTGCTGTGGTACAAGGATCTTGATACCATCTGGCACTCCAATCCTTCAATGGCCAGGACCACACACTCGTTAAAACTGGGTGTTGATCACGCCGGCGCCCTGTATTCCCTTGTTCAGTCGAACAGCGGGGCCAGTGCCTCTACATACTTCAGCGCCACTCAGCAGTCCTCACATCCCCCCAATGTTCAGCCATTGCATCCCCCCAACATTCAGCCATCACATCCCCCCAACATTCAGCCATCGTATCCCCCCAACATTCAGCCATTGCATCCCCCCAACATTCAGCCATCACATCCCCCAAACTTATCATATCCTGCACCCCTGCACCACACCCCCCTGTACCTCCTAACATGAATATACTTGCTGGCGGCCAGTATCCACCAGTGGTGCTGCAACAACCCCCTCCTGCTCCATCCTATCCCCCTCCCGAAGTCCATCTTCCCGGCCTCTCGTCAGATGACGATGAGGCCGAAAATAATTTTTCATTTGATAGGTGCCTGGGGGATCCTGCTGAGGATGACAACATGATGCTCGAGGACGACAAGATGATACTCGATGATGCTTCCCCCATTGCGGGGAAGAAGTGTCAGCTCCCCTCAACATCATCTCCTCCTCCCAATGTTCCAGAACTGTTCGAGGTACCAGCAAAAACTCCGGCATCAGCATACAACAGCCGTTCGGCATTTAGGGCGCAGAAGCCCTCAAGCTGTGGGAGCTGATGCAGACTGCCGTTGGAGATGTCGTGCAGCGTGTCGACACCATCATTGATGACGTGCAACTCGTCATCAGACTTCCACATGTCCCCGATGTAGGACTTAGAGTCCTTGTGGCCTTGTAAAGGCTATTTTTGCATTGTCCCATAGGTCCTCGTGTTGCGCGCATCTTTCCTGCTATCGGCCGACGGCCACGGCTCGTGCGCGTATATTGGACCATAATGGCTTTTACTCGGCCCCGTCGTGCATCCTTATCCTGTCCTATTCATGTCCTCCACTGGTCTATTGGTGCGTATTTCACTTGTTTTGGAATAGACTGACCATAATTCCGATGCTAATTCATTTATATCGCTATTACTTTCGTCATGGGCCCTTATTACCTACAGCCGCTACCTACTTGGCTCCGAATAGCGCTTCGGCGCGTCCTCATATATACTTGTACTTACGAATTTCATGTAGCTCTTACCTCCCATATAGAATCCATCACTCACTTGCACGCATTACTGTCCAAACCAAAAGTCTAAACTTCGTGTCAACCACCGCGCGTAACTATCGGCCTTTCGCGTTATTCCTAATACTTCGCGGCGCCTGCATATCTTCCCGCACGGCCGCGCTTTATTGTGCATTAATGTATCTTTGGCTGCTCAACCTTGTTCCACGCTGTGTCAATGGCGGCTCGCTCGCACTCGCATCGCATTGTGTTCGCATTCACGTTCCATCCATTCTCAACCACCCTTTTTAGTTTCAGTGATTTCCCTCCACTTTATATAGAGGAATCGTTCTCAGTAGCAATCCTCTTGGGCCGAATCATATACTCGCGTCCAGAGGTCTATTTGAGTTTCACCCCACTTCACCCTTTCTTCCCCTTTCACCCCTTCTCATCTAGCTATCATTCCTCACACACACCGACACCTATGCCTGAGACCTCCCTGCCAAATAGCGCTGGCAGCTCGAAGAAGAAGAAGGCCAAATCGGACGTGTCGCAGCAGGTGGGACAGGTGAGAGACGAGATTGAGAGCATGCACTCAGACGTGATGTTGCGCCATGACAGCAAACACCTTCGCTTCCTTGCAAAGCTCGAGGTTAAAAGCGAGCATAGTCATGACACTAAAAAGTATGAGTGGCTTCGTTCCAGCTGCAAGCATGAGGCCTCGCAAGCCACTGTCACCCATCAGCGCATGCAAGAGGTGAAAGCCACTGAGATTCGCCTTTGTGAGATGGACATTCATGTCCACCAAGCACATTCAGAAGTCCTTGACAAGGAAGCGGAGACTCTGCAACTCAAGATACAACTTCACCAAATGATGCAGGCAAGCAAGGCGGCATTAGATGGAGGAGTTGGGTGAGTTGTCTTGTTGTCTCCATTCGTTGCTTGCTGTCTCCATTTGTTGCTCGTTGTCTCTACTTGTTGCTCATTGTCTCCGTTTGTTGTTGCTCATTGTCTCTTACTTGTTGATGTTGTCATCATGCTTACATTTGTGTTGTTGTTACTATGCCCTTTGTTGTTACTGTCATTGTTATGTTTGTTTTCTTTTGCTGTACAAGTGCATTGGCAGTAGTACATATCTAATCAAGTACTATTGTTGTCATCCTTCCCTATGGTGTGCATTTGAGTGAGGACTGTCAAAGAGTGAATCCATCAGCCTTGCTCTAGCAGCTTGTCCTGGAGTGCCTTCATAAGTCCTGTCCCCAACAACTTCTTCACCATCTGGATACTCAACCTCTTGGTCAATGCAATCTTCCCCCTCTTCACGAGCCCACTTTAGAGAGCTCTCATATGTCCCATCCCTCTTGCAATGCTTGATTTCAAAGCGAATGATCATGTTGTGTAGGATAATGCAGCACTTGATCCACTGCACAGTGAACTCAAGGTCTTTCTCAGCCTGAATTCTGAACCGGAGCTCTCAAAGGGACTGGAACTGTCCCTTCAAAACAGCGAATGTGTGTTCAACATGAACACGGATCTAAAAAAATTCAATTTACTGAAATATAAACCTCAAAAAAAAATACCTTAGAGAGATGATAATTAAATGTCTTCTGGTCCTTAGTCAACCACCCATTGCAAGGCTTCTTGAAAGGGGCAATGCACCATGGCTCCAATGGATATGCACTGTCAGCCCACACCCAATGACCATCAGGTAGAAGGTCAGCATGCTCTTCATAGAGATGGGTAGATCAAAAAGCAAATGCATCATGGACACTCCCAGGATGACCCAGAGAATAATCCACAATGAGAAGATTATGGGGCAAAATGACTGCCTAGAATTAAATCAATTTTTGCACATGAAGATTAAAAAAAAAATACCTGACAGCCAAGGGAATATTTGTATTTCCTATCATAAAATGTCTCACCGAAGTAACCAGGTTTGGTGAAAAGATTCATAGTTGAGCCATCAATTGCTAGAAAGCCACCCTTCCACTCTGGGCAGGTACACGACTCAGCAAATTTGCGAGCTAGGTCAGCATCCTCAGAATTATCCACTGCAGATTCATGCAGATCTTTTTCATGTGTCCTCCTCCCCTTGGCACTTATTTAGTCCCTCCAGCATTCACTACCTACAGCTGATTTCATTCTCATGCGGACTCCCTTTTTTTATGAATGTTAACATTTGAAATACAATGTATATCTACTATGGGTTGCTTTTTTTTACTTGATGTATGACTTCCCCCTATGAACATACACTTTGAAAAATCACAAGTGTTTGAATCTCCGACTTCGTGCCGACATGCGCCGAGCATGTTTTGAGCGAGTTGAAACCAACTTTAACCGAGAGTTCAAAGCATGTTAAGCGTGTTAAGCAAGTTTTCAAAACTTTTCAAAACCTATTTTGAGTATCACTAATGGTTAAAAGAAGTAATGATGTGGAATATTTTCAGTGAATGTAGAACATCTCGCGATGGTCGGTGATTGCTGCAAGGGCATGCTGAATACATTCCTCTTCTGTCAGTTAGATAAGTTTAACCAAGCTCAACTTGAAGGCTATATTCATTGCTTACCTTCAGAATTGACCTGCTCAGCCCTGGTCCTTGAATCCTCCGGTGAGCTACTTATGGTTTGCGCCCATGATGGCATAGTGTTGGAGTCACAAGCGGTGATGGTAGGATCACCTAGCTCCTCTGTTCTGAATTTCAAAGACTTCGCCATAAACATAGTCTCTATGCTCCTGTGGCACACTTCATCCTCTTTGGAATGAAGAATGTGTTCATCCTCTTGATGTTGATAATATTTTGAGAGCTTGAGAAGAACTCCTACCACCTGCATATTGGTATATGGATCTTGCATCATTTTACTGATACATTTGTGAGCTCTGCAACAGCATATGTGCCACTGTCCTTGGGGTGCAGATGCCATGCTAGTTGTGAATTAAGACCTTTGAAACCCCCAGTGAAAATCAAAAGGTGCATATAAAGGTATCAGTAGAGGCTGTGGATTGATATGTTCATTACGTGCTGTGTTTTGATGCCTTGGGACAAATCTATTGAAGGCAATCATAAACATTAGTGGTAGTCAGAGTGGACGATTTTGAGGTGAATCAGCATCTGATTACAAGACGATTCAGAAATCGAAAATCACGTAAAAATCGCCATCCACTTTGAACACCCCACAACCAGAACAGATTCTCAATGCAATTCTTGTTGGATTTGTAAATTATCATATATGTATGCTAAGCTACCTCACAGGTTATACATGCAATTACCAGATATCTCTTTTGAGCACACCAGTGATGCCGACCGCTGCTACACACACTTAAGATTTGTCCCAAGGCATCAAAACACAGCACGTAATGAACATATCAATCCACAGCCTCTACTGATACCTTTATATGCACCTTTTGATTTTCACTGGGGGTTTCAAAGGTCTTAATTCACAACTAGCATGGCATCTGCACCCCAAGGACAGTGGCACATATGCTGTTGCAGAGCTCACAAATGTATCAGTAAAATGATGCAAGATCCATATACCAATATGCAGGTGGTAGGAGTTCTTCTCAAGCTCTCAAAATATTATCAACATCAAGAGGATGAACACATTCTTCATTCCAAAGAGGATGAAGTGTGCCACAGGAGCATAGAGACTATGTTTATGGCGAAGTCTTTGAAATTCAGAACAGAGGAGCTAGGTGATCCTACCATCACCGCTTGTGACTCCAACACTATGCCATCATGGGCGCAAACCATAAGTAGCTCACCGGAGGATTCAAGGACCAGGGCTGAGCAGGTCAATTCTGAAGGTAAGCAATGAATATAGCCTTCAAGTTGAGCTTGGTTAAACTTATCTAACTGACAGAAGAGGAATGTATTCAGCATGCCCTTGCAGCAATCACCGACCATCGCGAGATGTTCTACATTCACTGAAAATATTCCACATCATTACTTCTTTTAACCATTAGTGATACTCAAAATAGGTTTTGAAAAGTTTTGAAAACTTGCTTAACACGCTTAACATGCTTTGAACTCTCGGTTAAAGTTGGTTTCAACTCGCTCAAAACATGCTCGGCGCATGTCGGCACGAAGTCGGAGATTCAAACACTTGTGATTTTTCAAAGTGTATGTTCATAGGGGGAAGTCATACATCAAGTAAAAAAAAGCAACCCATAGTAGATATACATTGTATTTCAAATGTTAACATTCATAAAAAAAGGGAGTCCGCATGAGAATGAAATCAGCTGTAGGTAGTGAATGCTGGAGGGACTAAATAAGTGCCAAGGGGAGGAGGACACATGAAAAAGATCTGCAGAGATGTAAGGTAAAGTGAAAGACAATGTTATAGTTGTGGAGAGTACGGCTACCTTTGAGCTGCTTTCCAGGATGCTGCTGCACCTTGCGCCTCGAGCCTTGAGCCTCAAGTTGAGTGGATAATGGATCTTGAGTGGTGCTGCACTCTTGTGGGCCCATACCAGCATGGTAATGTTTGGCAGATAAGCCATAGTCATTTCGCAGTTGCTCAGCAAGTTCCTCACACTCCGACTTCAAGAAGCCATGCACAATGCCAGTATGGGTAGCATGCTGTGACTTGATGAAACCAGCAATGGCTTGAACCACCTTCTTTTTCGTGGACGGTTTAGGCTGTACGGCGGCATAGTACAGGTAAACCTAAGCATGCCTTGAGCCGGCTGGATTGGAATAAGCGCAGAGTGGATCCCTCAAGAAGGGGAGTGTAGAAGGGGTAGGGGGTAGTGAGGAACCAGCGGCTTGGCAGTAAAGATGAGCCGCTGTGGGTCATGTGTGGGACCGGCACTAGAATAGATTTCCTGTAAGATAAGGGTGAATATATTAGCTGGAACTTACAGGAGGCAAAAAAAAATACTTACCTTGGGTTGATGACACCTGAAAATTTGATGTCCTGCTCAGTGCTGTGTGTGAGCATTGAGGCTGGATGGTGAGGTCGATGATGGCATCAGCATGCTCACTGCGAGACGAAACTTCGGAACTTTCCGAAATTTCAAACTCCGCCACAAACTATGTCACATATACACAAATGGATAGGAGTTTTGATTCCCTCAACTCCCTGATTGTGACCATGCCTCAACTATCCACCTGTAAAGAACTCCTGGCTATTGTAGATCAGGCTGAACTTTCCCTGGCCAAGCTACAGTACCAGGATATCCTGGACAATTGGTCCGACTTTGAGAGTGATTCTGACTCCGAGGACTCACTTTCCACTACTTCAGATGATAATTCAATCAATCTATCTTTTAGTTCACCTTCCCCCCCCCCTCCCCCCTCTCCCCTATGACAAGGACTTCAGATTCTTCCAGTGATGGTTCTATCTCTTCTGATGATATCGCTTTGCCTTACGACCGCCTCCGTGACACCATTCATGCTCTTCATGATGAGGTTAAGAGGGCTCGTGTACTCCATAAGCCCAATGAGCGAGCCCCTTCAGTGACAAATTCCATATTATACGGGCCAGCAGATCATGGGCCCATGTTGTGTATATTCTCGATGATGATGGATGGGCCAGGACACATATTATTTCCGATGGAGACGGGTGGGCCCATGTATGCCAATGATATATATATATCCTTGATGTTGATGGATGGGCCGGGGGAATATGATCATTCATGGAGATGGGTGGGCCCATCTGGGTAATATGTAGAGTAGGATATTATAGATAGCTGGGCTGAAGAGAAATGTAAGGCAAATATTGTTATATAGATGGGCGGGCCGACGGGGGTGTATTACATATATGGGTGGGCCGAGGTAGGGGAATATTATATAGACAGGTGGGCTGACGTGGGGTGTATTACATATACAAGTGGGCCGACGTGAAAAGTATTACATATACAGGTGGGCCGACGAGAGGGATATCAAATGGATGGGTGGGCTGAGGGTGTGATAAAATATTTATTACATAGACAGGTGGGCTGAGGTGGGGTATAATTATATAGATGGGTGGGCTGACGTAGGATGTATTATATAGATGGGTGGGCCAACATAGGATGTATTACATAGACGGGTGGGCCGAGGTGGGGGATAATGCATAGATGGGTGGGCTGACGTGGGGGAATTGTACATAGATGGGTACATATATGGGTGAGCCTAGATATGTTCCATCAAGACATACAGCTGATGTAGCCACCAGTGAATCAAACACGTAGGATACATGTACACTATGAGTGCATATACCTACCATCAACCACCAAATCTAAACCCCTAAGCACAAAAACATAAATCAACCATGTGTGGCATTGACCAATAATCGAGGACTGAAGTGGAAAAACCCCATACCTGAACCCTGGTGTGCAACATATCCTATTTATAAGCATGGACACTAGAAGCACAACACTCACAAAAATATATATGTCAAATTTTCAGTGCCAAACACCAAACCAAGATGTACCAACCCCTGAATCCCAAAACCCAAGACTGCCGGGTCTCAGGTTTTGGGGTTTGGGGGTCCCGGAACTTGGAACTTGGGGAAATTTGGGGAGATCAATAAAATTTGATTTACAATCAAGTTTATTGACAAACATGTTGACTTACCCATGTTTGAAATATATTTTGTTTACACATACCGAGTTCCGAGTTCCAGACCCCCGAACCCCGAAACCCAGCAGTCTCGGGTTTCGGGGGTCTGGAACTCGGAACTTGTGGAAATTTGGGGGAATCAATAAAATTTGATTTACAATCGAGTTTATTGACAAACACATTGACTTACCCATGTTTGAAATATATTTTGTTCTACATACCGAGTTCCGGACCCCTGAACCCCAAGACCCGGCAGTCTTGGGGTTCAGGGGTCCGGAACTCGGAACTCGGTATGTAGAACAAAATATATTTCAAACATGGGTAAGTCAACGTGTTTGTCAATAAACTCGATTGTAAATCAAATTTTATTGATCTCCCCAAATTTCCCAAGTTCTTACCAACCTCCAAACCCCTAAATTGTGGACTGCTGGGTTTCGGGGTTCGGGGGTCCTGGAACTCGGAACTTGGGAAATTTGGGGAGATCAATAAAATTTGATTTACAATCAAGTTGATTGACAAACACATTGACTTACTCATATTTGAAATATATTTTTGTTGTCTCACATACCGAGTTCCGAGTTCTGAGTTCCAGGACCCCTGAACCCCAAAACCTGGCAGTCCACAATTTAGGGGTTTGGGGGTTGGTAAAATGTGTATGGATATATGAAAGGTTGATTTAAACATTTTTGAAAGATGTCTGATCAAATGTCAAGTCCTGAGTTTTGAATTCCAGGTTTTGGGACTCTAGGCTTCGGGACTCCGGGCTTTGAGACTCGGCACTCCCGAAACCCGGAAATCAAAACTCGGGACTTGACATTTTATATGCAACATCTTTCAAAAATGTTTAAATCAACCTTCCATATATCCATACACATTTTACCAACCCCTGAACCCTGAAATTGTGGACTGCTGTGTTTCGGGGTTCGGGGGTCCCGGAACTTGGAACTCGGGATGTGAGACAACAAAAATATATTTCGGGGCTTGGGGGTTAGTAAAATGTTTATAGATATACGTAGGTTCATATAAACATGTCTGAAAAATGATGTTCATCTCAAATGTCAAATCCTGAGTTCCAGGTTTCGGGTTTCGGGACTCAGCACCTGGCACCCGGCACTCGGGGTTCAGCACTGAAAATTTGACATAATTCTGGGTTTTGGGACTCTGGGCTTCGGGACTCGGCACTCCCAAAACCCAGAAATCAAAACTCAGGACTTGACATTTCATATGCAACATCTTTCAAAAATGTTTAAACCAACCTTCCATATATCCATATACATTTTACCAACCCCTGAACCCCGAAATTGTGGACTGCTGGGTTTCAGGGTTCGGGGGTCCCGGAACTCAGGACTCAATATGTGGGACTGGACAAAGATATTTGTCAGGGTTCGGAGGTTAGTAAAATGTTTATGGATATATGTAGGCAGATTCAAACATGTCTGAAAAATGTGTTTCATTTCAAATGTCAAGTCCTGAGTTCTGGGTTTTGGGACTCAGCACCCGGCACCCGGCACTCGGGGTTCGGCACTGTGAAATTTGACATTCAGGTGTTAGGGTGTTCGGGTTTCGGGTGATATCTACCTCAATCTACAGTTTCTAGTTCTGGATATTGGAACTCAATGATTGAATCATTCAATTGTGGCATAGGTAACATGCATTGAAAAAGATTTATGTACATCTATCACTGAGCAATTATGTAGCCATTTCAACCTTCTCACCAGGACAATCAACCTTCACCTCAACATCCATCTCCTCATCAGAAGAATCATATTCTGGCAGGAGGTTGCCTGGTTCATCTGGGACCACAATTTCACCGGAAAGCCCAAGACCTGAAAATATGTATGCAACATTTCCATTTTTCACTTGTTGCACTGATCACCGAGTTTCAAGTGCCGAAACCTGAAACTCAAAACTGGGTGTGCAACATGTTCATTGTTCATTTACATTACACAGATCATTGAGTGCTGAGGGCCGAATCCTGAAACCCAAAGCTCAAAAACATGTATGCCACATGCCCATCTACTCATTGCACAAATTACCAAGTGCCGAGTGCCAAAACCCAAAACCTGGTACTTCAAATGGACATGAATTCTATATTTGTATGTATTATCCATTGGTGTAGGGTTCAAATAACTTGGGAATTGTATTTGTCAGTGCTCAGTACTCGGTACTCAGTAGTTGGTAGTTGGTAGTTGGTAGTTGGTAGTTGGTGGTTGGTGGTTGGTAGTCAATATAGGCAAATGATAATGAAAAATGAAAGTTGTTATTATGCTTAACTTCCTTACTGAAGGTTGTAGTCCGAGTCTAGGGGAGTGTATTGGTAGTCTTTTCTTGTCCATCAGTTATCATTTGACTGAGATATAAGCTAAAGAAATCTGAAACATCGGCGATAATGAAAAATGAAAGTTATTTGTAATGATATTTTCGGCCTGAATCATATATAAATGTGACTTTGTATAAAAGATGTCTATTGTCACTCTCCACACATATGTCATTTTGCCTATCATTACATCAATCCTTCATGAATCTTTCTAAGCTTTTAAGCTATTATAATGGATGTATATGGGTGTTATTCCAGGTCTCTGATCACATCACAGGCTTGTTATGTTGTATATCTCGACATAATGTGCAAGTCTCGCTATTAATATTCATTCTTTTATCTTTAAACTCACTCACTGCACACATGTATTTCATTTGTCATTATTGATGTTTTGGATTTCTTTAGCTTATATCTTGGTCACATGGTAACCAATGGACGAGAAAAGACTACAAATAAACTCACCTAGACTCGGACTACAACCTTCATTAAGCTGACTACTGATTCCTGGATACCGAGTATCACAACCAAATACTGAGTACCAATTACCATGTACCGAGTACTGCGTAATGAGTAATAAGATAACCAATTGACAAGAAAAGACTACCACTACACTCACCTGGACTTGGATTACAACCTTTGGTAAGGAAGTTAAGCATAATAACAACTTTCATTTTTTCATTATTGCTGATGTTTTGCTGAATGACAAGGAAAGACTACCAAGACACTCACCTTGACGTGGACTACAACTGTCATTTTTCATTATCATTTGCCTATATTGACTACCTGAGTCTCAAGTACTGACCACTGACCACCAATCACCAATCACCGAGTACCAATCACTGAGTACCAAGTACCAAGTACCAAGCACCGAGTACTGAGTACTGACAAATACAATTCCCAAGTTATTTGAGCCCTACACCAATGGATAATACATACAAATACAATTCATGTCCATTTGAAGTACCGGGTTTCAGGTTTCAACACTCGACACTTGGTGATTTGTGCAATGAGTGAAAAATGGACATGACCCGAAGCACTTGGAACTTGATGATTTGTGTAATGTAAATGAAAAATAAACATGTTGCATGCTGGGTTTCAAGTTTCAGGTTTCAGCACTCAAAACTCGGTGATTTGTGCAGTGAGTGAAAAATGGACATGTTGTGCACATATTTTCAGGGTTCGGGTTTTGGCCCTTGGCCCTCGGAACTCGATGACTTGTGTAATATAATTGAACAATGGACATGTTGCACACCTGGTTTTGAGTTTTGGGTTTCAGCACTCAAAACTCGGTGATGGGTTCGGGGTTCGGTACTCGGTACTCGGAACTTGATGATTTGTGTAATATAAATGAAAAATCAACATGTTGCACACCAGGTTTTGAGTTTCAGGTTTCAGGTTTCAGCACTCAAAACTCGGTGATTTGTGCAATGAGTGAAAAATGGACATGTTGTGTACATATTTTCGGGGTTCGGGGTTCGGGTTTCAGCTCTCGGCACTTGGAACTTGATGATTTGTGTAATATAAATGAAAAATCAACATGTTGCACACCGGGTTTTGAGTTTCAGGTTTCAGGTTTCAGCACTCAAAACTCAGTGATTTGTACAATGAGTGAAAAATGGACATGTTGTGTACATATTTTCAGGTCTCGGGGTTCGGGTCCCAGGTCTCGGCACTTGGAACTTGATGATTTGTGTAATATAAATGAAAAATGGACATGTTGCATGCCGGGTTTTGAGTTTCAGGTTTCAGGTTTCAGCACTCAAAACTCAGTGATTTGTGCAACAAGTGAAAAATGGACATGTTGTGTACATATTTTCGGGTCTTGGGGTTTGAGGTTTGGTACTCGGCACTCGGAACTTGATGATCTGTGTAATATAAATGAAAAATCAACATGTTGCATGCCGGGTTTTGAGTTTCAGGTTTCAGCACTCAAAACTCAGTGATTTGTGCAACAAGTGAAAAATGGACATGTTGCATACATATTTTCGGGTCTCAGGTTTGAAAAATAGCATAATAACAACTTTCATGTTTTTATTATCATTTGCCTATATTGACTACCAAGTCTGATAAGGGACCCCTTGGATGATCCATTGCTCAATGACATACTACCTGATTGGAAGTGTGCTGGTTATCAGATATTCATTTGTTGACTCCCGGGTCCCGGAACTCGGAAGTCAGTATGGTTGACCCAAATTTAGGTGGTCGGAACTTGGCATCTCATAGGGCAACACAAGCTTCACACCCCAGATTCCAAATTCTGCAAGTCAACCTATGCACCATCAAAGGCCATGTCAGGAGATCACCTGCTGCTCCGGGAACTCGGTCACTTTAATTTATTACCTCCTCTGAGTATAGTTGACCCAAAGGTTGGTAATCGGAACTTGGCTTCTCATAGGGCAACACAAGCTTTGCACCCCGGATTCCAAAATTTGCAAGACAATCTGAGCACCATCAAAGGCCATGTCAGGAGATCACCTGCTGCTCCGGGAACTTGGTAACTTTGATTTATTACCTCCTCTGATTTGGTTGATGTACAACTACCTCAGCTCCATCATGTCTACAATTATGATACACATGGGCCCACCCATCTATATTTTATACCACTCTCGGCCCACCCGTCTAATACAACATCCTCAGCCCACCCATCTAATATAATATTTTATAATACCCTCGGCCCACCCGTCTAATTTAATATGTGTCTGGGCCCACCTGTGAATGTGATAACAAGTACCTACCCATCTATCTCATACACATCTACCTTAATACACCCATCTGCATAATATCCAACTACCTCGGCCCACCTGTCTACCTAATATTCATGTACGTCAGCCCACTCATCTACTCTATATATTCCCTGCATGGGCCCACCCACCTCCATTGGGAATAATTTGCCTCCCGGCCCATCCATCATAGTCGAGGATATTTTTATCCTGGGCCCATGGTCCGCTGGCCCATATCATACGGGATATTATGCATATCCGTTCCCTCGTATTATACGGAGATAGGTCACTGTAATATGTGGGATGTACGTCTGCTTCTGAATAACTCACTACAATACATTGAGCGCAATGCAGGTCATCCCCATACATCGTCAAAATTTTCCTCTCTGTTGTGACTCTACAGTTGAGCTTCAAGTTATAAGGTGAGCTTCAACCTTCTTCAACCAAGCATTTTGCTTGATGAACGCATGGTAGGCAGAGATCCAAGCTCCCGATTATTGCAACAGCACCCTCTATGACTTCAGTTTTGACGGATGATGATCAGAGCGACTGTCCATTTTGGCGCACCCTCTCACCCATTGCTTGCACACCCTTGCCCTGTATTTCTACTAGTACTCCAACACCTCGTGCATGACTCCTTCACAGGGCATTTGCATCTGCCTGAAATTTGCATGTTCAAGTCAATCGTCAAAGGACATGCACTGTCCCTCCTACTGGCCTACCTGCTCCAACTCCTACCAGTGAGGCTACTCAATTTCCACTGCAGCGTGAATGAAAGATTCATAACCTGGATCTCATAATTTCTGGTTTGTTTCTGATGGTCCAGAGCCTATCAACAAACTGTTATGCCCGGTGTAGGGATTCATTTCTGGCTGGGCTGGTAGAGACTGTTTTTACCTTACCTTATGTTGGCACTTTTGTAGCTTACATAATGAAGTTATCTTTTCACCAGTTACCAGTATGAGTCAGAGTACTTAGCAAGTTTTCATGATACTTTCTCTCCTCTGAGCCTTGAGCCTGGTCCAGAAACCCTTTAGGGTTGAATACTAGCAGCTAGGTTCTGCAAAACCCAACATTGTTCAGACTTACCATCTGAATTGTTGTACCTTCACTGGGTCTCCTATTCACAGATTTGTATCTTCACCTTCATGGAGCATTGGAAGTACAGATATGGATCTGGAATGGCAATGACATATGGGAGACAATCGAACAAGGTTATGTTCATCCTCAATTACCTGACTGCCGACTCTGGCTGCCATCATGTGATGAGCCCAGTTAGATCACCTGTAAAATGGCTAGCACTTATAAGGGTAGGCAACTGAAGGACTTATGATATTAGTTGGACCAAAATCGAGATTGTGTAGTAGAATCTGACATTGCTGAAGTGAGTCTGTTTGCCAAGGATGTTGAATCACTATCTGGAGTTATTGAGTTTTCACTGTTTCTTGTTCTATGATGACAATTATAATTTCCAAGCTGTCGTTAGTTATGATTATAAGTAGATTGTATTGCAAGCAATTGTATACAATACTTATCACCATCTTATATTCCCAGTAGATGGTAGATGATACAGTGTCAATGCCAGTGTGTAGCACGGTGGTATCAATGTCAGTGTGCACTGGTGCTGGTGCTGATAGGGTTCTCTGCTATCATGGCAGGTGAGCAAAGATGTCCCTTTGTATCATATCCTGCTAAATATAGTAATCAAGTTAAAATATGTGCCAATGATCAGTCATAGGTAATTTTGTAACATGTTATTGATTTGTTCCAGCGATGTTCCAACAACACCCAATTCATATTGTATAAATTTAGCACGCAAAAGTGGTGCACTCCTTGGTGTATTCAAGTTGAAAAGTAGGGCAACAATTCTCCATGTTGAATGCTGCCACAAATTTTAAACATCAGTTGAGTGAAAGTTGTAATAATTAAGAAAATAGATACATTTATCATCCTATGGTAAATTTGGAACAAATTCAATGATACAGCCCTATTTGTGCAACATTGATTTAAATATATAGTATGACCTTTGTACATCCAATGGTTACACTGAGTGCCATGATTAAATAGTAAACTTTCACTATTTATGGGACAGCAGCATTCCCTTAAAATTTTCAACATGTGATCCATTAATCACCCTGCCTGATTCTAAACTTGTTTTTTACATTTCAATTCCAATTCAACTCACTAAGAGCTAGCACATTTTCCTTGCTGCCTGTTGTGAAAGACATTTAACTGACAGCAAGATCTGAAGAAAAATGATTGAACATTTGAATTCAAATCTTACATGGGGTGAGATTTGAGGAAAATTTGGATAAAACACATTTTACCTGTTGGAAAGGAAATTTACCCCAATATAAGATTTATATCAATCAATCATTTTTCTTCAGATCTTGCTGTTGGTTAAATGTCTTTCTTTTACAATAGTGGCGTTCAAAGTAATTTCCTGAAAACTCGGTAAGCTTGGTAAGCTCCATGAAATGTCGGCAAACTTCGATTAAGAATTCAAAGAAATGTCGACATAAGTGTGGCTTAGGTCGGCATCACAGTTGGACTTCAAAACGAGACTTAGTGGTAAAAAATGTGGTCAAAACATCATGATGAAATAGCAATAGTTATATACATGTAATGTACACAAAGCTATTCGACGTGATAAGGGTGCAAGACAAAAGGTGCGAGGCAAAGGGCGCAGGATGAAGGTGTGAGACAAAGGGACAGGACGAAGGTGCAGGACGAAGGTGAGAAGTGGATTAAGGCTTGTTGCGGTAGCGGAAGCAGGCACTGTCGCAGTTGCAGTATGTTTCACGCTCGCAGCAAGCAGAGTGCTTGAGAGCAGATGCTGAGGGAGCAGCAGACGAGGGACTCTTCATGCTCCCAGAAGCACGCCGTCCAGCTTTACCAGTCTTCTTAGTGGCAGACGTTTGTACAGTTAGTACGGGACGGTTTGTGGGCGTCTTGCTGGAACAGTCCTTGCCACAAGTACACAGGTGTGATTGAGCATGATATGAGAGTGAGAAGAAACTTGCGGGACCAGGAACAGATCAGGAGTAGATGGCTGTGGTTGCTGCTGCTGACGAGAATCGCTCATGAGAATGTCTTGTTCAGCAGAAGCAGACCCGCCAAGGAGGGACTCGCCCTCAGGTTGGGTGGGGACATTATTACTGTTGCTGTTGCCATCCTCGTTCGTATCGTCTAGTTGCTCGATGGGGGTGTCAGCCATTTGGTCGTCTTCGCCGTCGTACTCCTCACCTAAAAGTTCATCTAGGGGAAGTTTGATAGTGGGATGGTAAATTCTAAAACCAGTTGCGCAGCCCCCACTAACACCTTCCCAGTAGCTCATGGGGTTAGATAAGGTGGGGGTAGAGTAGAGTAGAGCAGTTGGGCCAAACGAAGTACTAAAGATGGGAGGGAAGTGGAGTTTTTCTTACAAGGGGTGCAGGACGAAGGTGTGGGGCGCAAACGATGGCGTGCGACGAGGGTGCGCTGCGAGGGTGCGAGATGAAGGTGCAGGCAGTGGATGTCAGGCATGTAGAGCGTTGTCGCTGTGCTCGTCATCGAGCAGAAGAGCCGCCAACTAAAATTGAATCTCCGCTTGAAAATGTTGCCATTTCCGGCAACAGTGTCCCCTATTAATGCAGGTGATAAGCTTATCTCTCTCCTGATCCCCAGATGCCTCGTCTCTCTATGTGCAATCAGCTGCTTGAGCAACTGGATGAGGCTGAACTAGCCTTAGCCAAGGCCAGGCTAGAGCGTACTCTCATTACTCTTAATGATCTCTATGATTCCGACTCCTCTGACTCTGAATCTGAATCTGAATCTGATTCTGATCTTGGCCTTGATCTAATGGTCACTCCTCCATCTCCTCTTACCCCACAATTATCCGACCTTTCAGATTCTTCTTCCAGTGATGGATCTGACGGCTTCACTACCCATTACAACCGCCTTCATGATACCATCACAGCTCTTCGCGATGAGGTCACTAGGGCCCGTGTTCTTCATAAACTGGATGCACCTCCTATGTGAGCCCCCCAGATTCAGCTCCTTCATGACTTTGGGCACTCTCGGCACCACCTCTTCTGCAAGAAATTATGCATTAATCCTGACATCTTCGACGATATCCTCGATCAAATTTCTGATCACCCTATTTTCACTAACCGGTCAAACAACCCTCAACTTCCCATTGCCATTCAACTGGCTATATTTCTCAACCGTGCTGGCCATTATGGCAATGCTATCTCACCAGATGATGTGGGCCAATGGGCTGGTGTGAGTGTTGGATTGGTAATCAATTGCAGTAACCGTGTGATGATTGCCCTCCTTGATCAGCATGACACATTCATCAATTTCCCTGCTCCTGACTCTGAGGATGCTGAGCGTGCTCAGCAATATGTTGAGGCCAAGTCTTGCCCAGAGTGGAGAAATGGTATTTTTGCAATTGATGGCTCCACTATTAATTTGTATGAAAAACCTGGTCTTTATGGTGAGGCATTTTATGACAGGAAGTCTAACTATTCCCTCAACTGTCAGGTATTTTTCTCTCTTATTCTAATGGTTAGAAACTAATGAAAAATTCAGGCAATCATTATGCCGCATAATCTCCTCATTGCCGACTATTCACTTGGTCACCCTGGAAGTACACACGATGCTTATGCCTTCAAATCTACTTGTGTTTACCAGGAACACGACACACTTCTTCCTGATGACCATTGGATTTGGGCTGATAGTGCATATCCACTTGAGAAGTGGTGTATTCCACCTTTCAAGAAGCCTCGGAATGGCAGGTTGACAAGGGACCAGAAGATCTTCAATATTCACCTATCCAGGGTATCTTCTAATTTTTCTGCTGATTTTTTTGGAATTTTTACTGATTTTCATTGATTTTAATTCATCTAGGTCCGTGTCCGCATTGAGCACACATTTGCTGCTTTGAAGGGGCGTTTTCAGTCTCTTAAGGAGCTTCGTCACCCTATGCAGACCCAGAAAGACCTCCAGATTACTCTGCATTGGGTTAGGTGTTGCCTTATCCTTCACAACATGATCATCAAATTTGAAGAGAAACGCAACAAACCTACAACCAGATGGGCCATTCAAGAAGGGAAACATACTCTGCATCCAGAATATGAAGGACCAGATGGTAATGAAGTGGTGGGTGATAGCTCATATGCAGGCACTCCTGGTCAAGCACACAGGGCCAGGTTGATGGACCAATTATTTGATAGTCCTCACTCAGATGCTCAGCATAGGCAAGGATAAGTTGAAACAGGTATAGCTTTGACATACAAATGTACTACATACATGCTAGTAAGTAGGTTGTAGGATTATCAAATAGCGGCGAACAAATGACAACATGTAGCAAAAAGAAACAGCGAAAAAAAACATATGACTAAGTGCGCGCAGGAACATCATGGCTTGTTGATCTTGGCATATTCAATGCGCAAGAGCATCACCTGCCTCTCTAACTCGAGAGCCTTCGCATCCGCTTCCCGCAAACGAATCTCCTGGTCCTTGCTCTCCTGCAGCCATTGATGGATGAGCGCAGCGTCCGCGTGCTCGTGGGCGTGCTCCTCGCGTATGAAATGGTGCTCCTTGTCTTGGCGATTGGCGTTGAGCTTGACCATTAGGCGCTCGTTCTTGAGCTGGTATAGTGCGAGCTTCTCGGAGTGCACACTCTCTAAGTCGTCATTCAACAACTCAACTTGTTCCTGAACCTCCGTTCGGAGACGCTTCTTCACCGACTCCCTGCTGCTCGGTCTCTCGGAGGGCGACGTTTGGGACGTCGGAGATGCCTGCCAAGGGGAGGACGGATTGGACCATTGCAACGAAGCCTTCGATGAAGAGGTGGGGGAAGAAGTGCTCTCGCGCATGATCATGTGATTGACATGGGACTTGAATGAGCTGCGACTGTCGTGGTTGGAGGTGCGGGGAGGGGGTGCCTTGGGAGGCGACGGAGTGGGAGAGGAAGGTAGCTGTCGCTTCTTTCCATGTGCCTTGTTCGATTTGGGCGGGCTGTCCAAATTATACACATTCTCCTCGTCACGACAATCTGTGTCGTCCATACAAAGGTCCCCCATACCATGAGCAAGGGGGCCATCATCGAAAGGTGGGTCATAGTCAGATTCCTGGGGGGCCGGAGAATAATCTTCACGGCCGAATGACCGGCTACTGGGAGGAAGGGGCATATGGCCGAAGTGGAGGGGGGAGCTTGTTGTGCTGCCTGCACAGTTGCTTGCAGGAGCTTGAGAAAAACCCCGTTGTGGGGAGGAGCCAGCGGCGGCGGCGGCGGCACTGGCTCCCTGAGCATATTGAGGGGAGTGGTGTGGTTCCAGGGGGGTAGCAGGACCACTTCGGCTGCCTCCAACACTTGGAGGAGGGTGGGCATAGCTCGTTTGTTGGACGTGAGTGTTGTCACCTGCGCGTGAGGTAGAAGGACCCAAGGGACGAACCGTGTAACCGAGCTGCGGGGAACCAGCACTGCCTGTGGCAGGGTTAGGGATGATTATGTTGAGTTGCGGATGGGTGTCTGAAGGAGGGTTCCGCGAACCTCCCGCCAGACGAGTCAGCGCGTATAGGTCACCGGCGTGGTCAGCACCTGGTTTTGATGAGCTCGTTTTGGCAGAAAACGAGGGGTTGGATCCCCATATCCGGTAGAGGTCATTGTACCATGGAAATTCTTTCTCGATTTTACCTATGAATTTGTTAGCGGTATTGATAAGACATGAGTGGGATACTCACGATGTAAGTTGTCAGACGCCTCCGAGTCAATTGGCACGATGCTCGCACCTGTAGACTCAAATTCGGCACGAATATCATGGAATTTAGTCCTTAGACTTCAGATCATCCAGTTAGCACAGTTGCGATAGACGGAGAAGTACTTACAATGTGATGCGATTGGCCACAGAGTCACGGAACTTGATGGGGTTGGTGGCATACCAACTCCCATACGTAGCATCGTCGTGAAAGATTACCTTTGCAATCACACTGTAGATCTCCCCTTTGTCCTTGCCCAATGCACGGCCCAAGTCAGCGTGATAGTTGCTGGACTTCTTACTCTCGGTCGCAAATAAGATGGCACAGTCTGGCGGATGCTCGACGAGGAAATCGACGAGCTTGTTGGTGGGCATAGGGACGTTATGCCACGAAATCGTGGCTGGTGATGAGTCTTGTATATTAGCCCCTCCCCTTCCCCGTCTCCCCCTTCCACGAGTTGGTGGGTCCATTCGTTTCCCGGTGTTGTCCTTGCGACATGGTATGTTGATGTTTTGAGAGATGGTCTGCAGGCGTGCAGACCGACAAAGTCGTGGTCGTAGGGCAGGCATTACATTTCACACTCCGACGACATGTCGATGTTCGCCATACTTGACTAACCCTGAACTTCAGCGAAACTCAAGATACTTTAGCCGACGTTTCACGGAGCTTACCAAGCTTACCGAGTTTTCAGGAAATTACTTTGAACGCCACTAATGTCAAAATGATTCATAAAATGTGGAATTTCACTCAGGATTTGTCCACTCATCCAATTTTTTTCATTTTTACTGTGTCAAAATGTATAGTAAGAATGCCAACTTTATCATCAACATTTCAAAACAAATCTTGCATAGTGCAAAAAAAACCGCCGGTGTGTCACAATGTGATGGTGGCTGCACCTGACCAATCAAAACGTGTGAATTTGACTTGTGACCTCCTGGGTAAAGACGATCCGGACACCACCCGAGTTCTTCCGGTCAAACCCCGCACTTGGTGTTCTCACATCCTCCATCAATACTTGTATCAAGTACAACAATAATAGTCTCTGCTCATTGAGCACGACGCTCTGCTCAACATGAGTGCACCAGGTCCAACGATGAAGACCTTTCAAAAGCGTTTTTATACTGTCATTCCCCGCTCCATATCTGCATCTTCACCTTCCACATCCCCAATTTCCCGTCGACGATCTGGCTCAACGCCTTCTGCTCGTTCTCTTTACAATGCGCCCATCAATTCCTCCAGTCCACTTGCTTTTTTTGACTCACCGCCTCCACCTCAGCCACAGCCTAGCAAACCCCACGTTCTCTCAACATCCCGCCTTCCTGTCAAGGCAGAGGGCGAGGGTTCTGCCCATCAATCACATGGACAGCCCCCATTTTCCTTGGCTCTAACATCACCTCAGGCAAACTCAAATTCCCCTCCCCACACTCCCCCTTCACACCAGTCTTCCTCTTTCTTTCCTTACTCACCGTTCGCGCCGATACCCTTTTACAATATCGCCGTCGCAGACTCCGTCACCGACTCTCATCCACGAGAAAGGAAACAAAAGGTTCGCTACCATCTGGATGTTGGCGCTTATGGCATACCGAAGAAGACCAAAGCCCAAGTCTCAGGGAGAGGTATAGTCATAGGCGGCGGCAATGGCAATAGCAATAATTGGCGAAAGATTGACCCCCACCCTCAGAAAGAGGATCTCAGTTTCGCCGTCCAAGTTGGCGAGGATGCCTATTTTATACAGGAGAATGCTATGGGCGTTGCAGACGGTGTTGGCGGTTGGTCAAGAGCCAAGACACCTGGTATGTTTGAAGACTTTCATCAGATTCTTCGTATCCTTATCCATATGTCTCAGACGTTGGTTCATCAAAGCATATCTCCACAGATCCATCACCTAGTGCATTATTTGCCCGCCGACTAATGCACCACTGTTCGGCAGAGGCCCTCCAAGCCGAGACCTTATCATTCCGTCGCCGAGATGCATCCCCTCCTCGGTCCAAATCACCCCACCGGCATCCGGCATCCACGGCCCACAATGCTGCATGGCCCTGGAAGGCCAAAATAGACGAACTTCATGAAGAGCTCGAAGACTCTTTAGAGGATCTTGAAGACGGACTGGATGTCCTAATGATCCTCGAACGTGCATATGAGACCACTCTCAAGGCTCATGTTATTCCAGAGCCTCCCTGTCCGCTTACGAAGGCAGCCTTATCTCCAGGACTCGCATCCATACCTGAGGAAGCACCTCTCACCAACTGTGCAGATTCCCCACAGTCCACCCCACACGCACCAGAACTTTCCCTTCCAAAGATGATCCCCCTCATGACAGGCTCTTCAACAGCGCTCGTCGCAGTCCTCCAACACTCTTCCAGCACGCCTCCCCCAGCTACCTCCCCACCCCGCCCATTCATCTTCCAGAATCCTCCAGATACAGCATCTCGCAAAGAAACTCATGACGCAGTACTCAAGATCGCCCATCTCGGAGACTGCATGGGTATGCTGGTGCGCGACGAGAACATCGCTTGGCGCAGCAAAGAGATGTGGACAGCCTTTAACACACCTGTGCAGCTCGGTCCCGCATCCTCTGCACGCCCTCTAGACGCCCAGATCCTCAGCCTCCCAGTCCAATCAGACGATATCCTCATTCTCGCTTCCGACGGGCTCTCTGATAACTTATGGGATTATGAGGTACTGGACGAAGTAGTACGGTTCAAGCGGTCTTTCCTAAAGAGTAACGGGGAAGGTGGTGAGGGTCTTTTGGGCCGTCGAACGCTAGCAGGCATGCTGAGCGAGGCGCTCTGTTCCCGTGCGCGTCGCGTGAGCGAGAGAAGAGGGCGAGGAATCGAGGACGGCGTGTTTGATATGGAGGATGAGGTGCCGTTTGCATGTCGTGCAAGAGAATCAGGGAAACCATTCAGAGGCGGCAAGATAGATGGTGCGTTTATTGACTTCAAGACTTGCACTGTTCTCAAGAGTCTGCAGATATTTCAGTATTGGTGGCTGTCATATCGCCCGCTACTGACGTCGTACGGAGCTCCTTGTAAGCACCAGTATCTATTGGAATCACTCGACAGATTGTTTTTTGTTTTCTTGTGGTCTTCAACACCCATCGCTCTACCATATTTGCATATGTATTACAAACTACCTTGGCAGTGCTCTCATTCATATTTTGTATAGATAAAATCTACGCTGCGCCGAGATGTATAGCAGCATATTTTGTACAGAGTATCTAACCGGAGTTGGAAAGTAATTTGAGCCACCTTCGCTGTTCTTGCTACATAGAACTACACCGGGTGTTCAGTCCCTCGCTCCCCCTGCACCTAACTGCTGAGCTGATTCAGGGCCGAGCTCCCGGGTCGTGAATCTATCTTGTGGGAGGTCCTTCGTACTGCGTTTCCATCATGATTGATACTTAATCGTCGCTGCGGTCGCTTGAAAATTTTGGGCGCCTGTCATGACCGCCTTTCCTCACTTTCTCAAGCTCGTTCACTACACCTTTCATAGTGCATGGAACTGGATTTTCCCTACTTGCTTACCTGATACTAGTGTCGTGGGCAGAAAGGAATTGGCCTCTTGGCAGATGGCAGAACGGCAGAATGGCAATTGGCAGAATGGCAAAAGTCGGCAAAATGTATTGTGAGCGTTTTTAGCTCTTTTCAACTATGTTTGTACTATGGCAAAAATGGTTTTGAGTACTACACTAAGCTATACTCATGAGTCAAAAGTGCATCAATATCATACCCTGATGCACTCTCTGAGCTTTGATTGAGTACATTGATCTCTTCAGCAACATCAGTAAACTACAACTTTCTCACAGAGGTCACACACATGGGGCCTCACAACAGTAAGTCACGAGGCTCCACAGTTCACACAGGCTCACAGTTCATAGCGACACAACAATTACAGTCGCTCATAGCTAAACAAGACTCACAGTTAAACAGGGCCAAGGTCATAATCTAGTACTATAAAGTTGTTTGACTTGAGGCTCAGCCGGACTCGAACAAAAGTGTGACAAGAATTGATTCGGAACATATGGCTCAAAGCTACATAGCATAACTATGGAAATACCAAATATATAGACAAGGACAACATAACACAAAATGATGATACAAGACCTCGAATAATCAATTAAGAATTATTCCAGAACGTCGCCTGTGTAAACCTTCCAAGTGTGAAGCATTAGAATCAACAATATTGCAAGAGAAAGGACACACGTACCACGCAAACTTGATGGACCTTGTTCTTGTGACGGACGACTGGGAGGGATGTGGGACCAACCGTGGTCTCTAAAAACAACTCTCATACATCCCAGCCCAATATCTGTCTGATCTATCATCTTCTCGGCTGCTGCTGCACGGACTCTGAGCAGGCTCGCAAACACCTCATTTTCCCGTATCATGCAGTCTGCAAGCTCTTTCTGAGCGAGGAAGACATCACGCTTGGCTCTTGCAAGATCCAGCACAAGGCTTGCCTCGGTGTTAGTTGGTTCATGGACTCCGGGCTATTCCAATATAAGGTGTGATGAAAAATGGCGGAAATGACGACTCGGATGGACTCACAATTGAATTTACAGCTTCGAGAATTTCGTATAGGTCACATATACCACGAGGTGCTCCCTCATTGTATTCATTATTGGAGCGAGAAGAATCATCAGGGCAGGAAGCAAGTGCTGACAGTGATTGCAAAGTAGCGATATTAAACTTGAGTGATGAGGATGACATGTCAGTATCTGGAAAATGCCGAATTCAAATCTGATTTTGTTTCGCTAAGTCTGTGACTCAGAGATATCAATATCAGCGCCTGAGCGCCATGGCACTAGTTCCAAGTCATTGCCCATCGTGCGGAA
>NW_024539808.1:0-43578 GCF_016647785.1 Suillus fuscotomentosus
GTGGCCTTCTCTGAGGATCTTGACAACAGATTTGACATGTTCGTGAGGTGAGAGACGCGACGGAGTTGCCACAGCAGCCACAGGGAGACCTGTTGTAATGTCTATGAAACCAGAGTCAACAGATCGATTGAAGTTCTCATTGAGAACTGTCGAAGAGACCGGCATCCTTCGAGTAGTAGGTTGAATACGGAAAGCAGAATAAATATACAAGAAGTGATGGAATGAGTCTGATATGAACGTTAATGTGTCAAACAGCACGCACATCGATCAAACTTAGCGGTACTTGCAAAGGCCTTAGCAAAAGTTCACATGGCTTTGATATTCCAAAAAAGGTTTATACATCACGTTATCCTGAGAATCCGCTCTTGATCCAAATTCAAACCCAGTTTTACCAGTCCATCTATCGACGGTTTGCCTCATAGACGGGCTGGTCACCAGTCTAGTGGCTTAAGCTTGAAGGAGGATCAACAGACTTACAAACTGCAAACAGCAGGCAACAGCTTGGATCAGCGTGGCTTAGACTCAAAGGAGGATCGACAGACTCACAAACTGTGAACAGCAGGCAACAACTTGGATCAGCATGGCTCGAACTCAAAGGAGAATCAACAGACTCATGAACTACCAATGGCAGGCAACAGCTTGTATCAGTGTGGCTTGGACTCAAAGGAGGATCAATGCACTCATAAACTGTGAATGGCAGGCAACAACTTTGATCAGTGTAGCTCAAACTCAAAGGAGGATCAACAAACTCACTTTGTCTGTGGAACTTGAGGGTAGGTATTGTGTTGAAGAAGATGGAGGTGCATAACACACTATAGTAGGCAGGTGTAAGCATTAGCAATAGGCAGTTGAATACAAGTGGAAGTACCGCTATAGTTCTCAATTAGGTAATGTACTGGTCAAATCTGAGTGTGCAGGTGCAGGTGAGGGTCCAGGTACCCAAAATGCAGACCCCTACCCATACCCATGACCTGCACAGGTTACCCATACCTGCGCATATGCCTAGGTGTCACAACATATTATAAGTTTGATCACCATCAGCCAGCTAATACTAGTCTATGAAAGACCACATGTCACATTGACCGCTACCTATAATGGCACATCAACATGACATTTCCATAGCATAGTCATATATTCATTCATATATTTGTTGCATACTTGTAAGGTCCATATGAAAATGACACTTCCCTAGCATAGTCATATATTAGTGGTACTCAAAATAGGTTTTGGAAGGTTTTGAAACTCAGTTAAATGCTGGCTAAATGCTTCAAACTCACGGCTAGAAACCTCGGCTGATTCAAGGTCAGGCCAGCATTGTACGTTGGACTTCGAAACAACTATGCCTCCTGCCCATCATTAATGTGTTCAATGTTCTGCACACCTCAAATCTAATGCTCCATTGGACTTGAGGGCAATGGACGATGCATCAACCTCTCGAGGACCACCCAAAGAATCATCTGGACCACGACTAGCTATTCAGTGGCAAAGCAACCACGCTCTGACTGATACATTGGTAAATTATCTGACGACTCAAGCTGCTGATTGTAGGGTCCTATTTTACTCTGATGGGAAAAAAGCAATGGCCGCTGTCGACGACCATCCATCAGGGTCGGATAAAGGCCAAATCTACCAGAATATCGCCAAGCTCTTATTTGCAGGCCACCCTAAGTATGGTGCTACATACACCATCAATCCCAAAAAATTCTGTGATGCAGTTGGCAACCATATTGGAACGTATGTTGTTTTATTTTTTTGTTCTGTTCATAAAAATACTAGAATTTGTGCAGTCTTAGGGGTAAATACAAGAAACTTAAGGTGACATTTAGCAGCACCAGTGCTGGTGTGATGTCAGCTGAAGGGACCCAAGCAAAGAATCTATTAGGTGAGTCCCTGTCTCAATTTTTTAGTTCTCAATTGATTGATCATCGTAGATGCAGCACTTTCAGAGCTGCCATGGTACACAGAATTAGATGTAATTTAACATTCTAATTCGTCCATGGCCACAGTCACCCACTCCTCAAAGCCGGGCATTGATCACGCCAGTGTGCTATATTCACTCGTTCAATTGCGTGGTGGGGCTGGTCCCCCCACACACTTCAGCACTACTTTGCAATGGTCACCTCACGCTCCCACATATCCCTCACCTTCCAGTACTGTGCCTTCACATTATGGCCAAGCATACTCTCCTGGCCCTCATATACCTCATCATGCAAATACCCTTGAAACACCTCACGCTGGGAGTTTGCAATTCGCTCCTGCTCCTGCTCTCACTTCGGCTCCTGCTCCCCTCACTCCAGCTGCTACTCCCTTCACTCCGGCTGCTGCTCCTTTCACTCCAGCTGCTGCTCCCTTCACTCAAGCTGCTGCTCCCCTCACTCTGGCTCCTGCTCCCTTCACTCCAGCTCCTGCTCCCTCCCATACCGCCCCTTATAATACATCCCCCAATTCCACCTTCCTGGTCTCCCAACACCACAAGACACCCTCGACAATCATAACGCCAAAGATGATGACTTCGATCAAGACATTAGCGGACCATTTGATGCCCCACTTGGAGATTATTTCGAAGATGATGATATGATGGTCAACAGGACAACCGATAGCCCTTCCCGTGTTGCGGGGAAGAAACAGCAGCTTCCCTCATCACCATCGCCCCCTCCTAACACTCCAGAACCATTCCACAGGCCTACAAAATCCCTGGCATCTTCCTATAACAACCACTCAGTGTTTGGCTTACAGAAGCCGTTGAGCCATGGGGGACAATGCAGACGACCATCAGAGATGTCGTGGAGCATGTCGATGACACGAAATACTACCTCAACGTCAGACTACTTTGTGTCCCCAACTCCCCAGATGTCACTCCCAACCAGCACCAGCAGTTTGAAGAAGAAAAAAGCGAAATTGGACATGATGGAACAGGTGGACCAGATGAAGGATGAGATCCAGAGTATGCACTCTGATGCCATGTCCCGCCACGACAGCAAGCACCAGTGCTTCCTCATGAAGCTCGACATGAAGAGCAAGCACAATCACAATATCAAAAAGTATGAGTGGCTTCGCACTAACCACAAATATGAGGCCTCCCAAGCCACTGTAAGCCATCAGCAGCTGCAGGAGACTAAGGACACCAAAATTCACCTTCACGAGATGGATATCCAAGTCCATGAAGCCCATTCGTTGGTGCTTGAGAAAGAGGCAGAGACCCTTCGACTCAAAATCCAGTACCACCAAATGATGCAGGCTGGCAAGGCCGCATCAGATGGAGGAGCTGGATGAGTCTTTTTTTCGTCATGTTGTCATCTCCATTGTCTCTGTCATGTCATCGTGTCTCCATGTCTCTGTGTCATCATCTCCGTCGTCATCATCATCATCATCATCTCATCGTTGTCATCATCATCGTCTCGCTATCGTTGTTGTCTCGTTGTCATCATCATCTCATTGTCATTGTCTCGTCATCGTCATCACCATCTCATCATTGTCGTCGTCTTGTTATCTCATTATCATCTCATCGTCGCTCATCTATCTGTTGTCACTATGTCATTTGTTGCTGTATGTTTGTTTACATCCTTATGTTTTTTTTTTCCATTGCATGCACATGTTTTTGGTCTTGTAATTGTTGGTGCTTTCTTGATTGATATTTACATAGCTACATACATTTGTTGTACAGGTGTTTAAGTGGTAGTACATGTTCAATCAAACATTGTGGTGAATCATCCTTCCCTATGGTGTGCATTTGAGTGAGGACTGTCAAAGAGTGCATTCATCAGCCTTGCACGAGCAGCTTGACCTGGAGTCCCTTCATAAGTCCTGTCCTCAACAACTTCTTCACCATCTGGATACTCAACTTCTCAATCAATGAAATCTTCCCCCTCGGCACGAGCTCACTTTAGAGAACTCTTGTATGTTCCATCCCTCTTGCGATGCTCGATTTCAAAGTGAATGATCATGTTGTGTAGGATAATGCAGCACTTGATCCACTGCACGGCAAACTCAAGGTCTTTCTCAGCCTGAATTCTGAACTGGAGCTCTCAAAGGGGACTGGAACCATCCCTTCAAAACAGCAAATCTGTGTTCAACACGAACATGGATCTAAAAAAATTCAATTTACTGAAATATAAATCTCAAAAAAAAATACCTTAGAGAGATGATAATTAAATGTCTTCTGGTCCTTAGTCAACCGCCCATTGCGAGGCTTCTTGAAAGGGGCAATGCACCATGGCTCCAATGGATATGCACTGTCAGCCCACACCCAATGACTATCAGGTAGAAGGTCAGCATGCTCTTCATAGAGATGGGTAGATCGAAAAGCGAATGCATCATGGACACTCCCAGGATGACCCAGAGAATAATCCACAATGAGAAGGTTATGGGGCAAAATGACTGCCTAGAATTAAATCAATTTTTGCACATGAAGATCAAAAAAAAAATACCTGACAGCCAAGGGAATATTTAGATTTCCTATCATAAAATGTCTCACCAAAGTAACCAGGTTTGGTGAAAAGATTCATAGTTGAGCCATCAATTGCTAGAAAGCCACCCTTCCACTCTGGGCAGGTACACGACTCGGCAAATTTGCAAGCCAAGTCAGCATCCTCAGAATTATCCACTGGGAAGCAGATAAACTGATCGTGAGCATCAAGCACTGCAATCATCACACGATTAGTGCGATTAACCACAGACCCAACACTCATGCCTGCCCATTGAGCAACATCTTCAAGAGTAATAGCATTTCCATAGTGGCCAGCTTGATTCAAAAAAATGGCAAGTTGAATGGAGACAGGGGGCTGAGGATTGTTGGACTGGTTTTGGAAGATGGAATGATCAGAGATAAAATTGAGGATGTCATCAAAGATCTCGGGGTTAACATGGAGTTTTTGCTGAAATAAGTGAGGGCGGTGTTCTTCATGATGAACCAACATGTGAAGCTGAGGTGCTCATGGGGGAGGCTCATTGGGCTTATGGAGTACACAAGCCCTCTTAACCTCATCACGAAGAGCATTAATGGTGTCACGGAGGTGGTTGTAAGGCACAGCAATGTCATCGGAGGATATAGAACCATCACTGGAAGAATCTGAAGCCCCTGTCATAGGGGAGAGGGGGGAGGGGGGGAAGGCAAGCTAAAAGATAGATTGATTGAATTATCATCATCTGAAGTAGTGGAAAGGGAGTCCTCGGAGTCAGAATTGCTCTCAAAGTCAGACCAATCATCCAGGATATCCTGGTACTGTAGCTTGGCCAGGAAAAGTTCGACCTGGTCTACAATAGCCAGGAGTTCTTTACGGATGGATGGTTGAGGCATGGTCACAATCGGGGAGTCGAGGGAATCAAAACTCCTATCCATTTGTGTATATGTGACATAGTTTGTGGCGGAGTTTGAAATTTCGGAAAGTTCCAAAGTTTTGTCTCACAGTGAGCATGCTGATGCCATCGTCGACCTCACCATCCAGCCTCAATGCTTACACACAGCACTGAGCAGGACATCAAATTTTCAGGTGTCACCAACCCAAGGTAAGTATTTTTTTTGCCTCCTGTAAGTTCCAGCTAACATATTCACCCTTATCTTACAGGAAATCTATTCTAGTGCCAGTCCCACACATGACCAACAGCGGCTCAATTTTACCGCCAAGCCACTGGTTCCTCACTACCCCCTACACCTTCTACACTCCCCTTCTTGTGGGATTGACTCTGCACTCACTCCAATCCAGCCGGCTCATAGGTTTACACGACCCCTTATGCCTGATGCAGTCTTTCAACCACCCCAACCTGTACTATGCCGCAGTACAGCCTAAACCGTCCATGAAAAAGAAGGCGGTTCAAGCCATTGCTGGTTTCATCAAGTCACAGCATGCTACCCATACTGGGATTGTGCATGGCTTCTTGAAGTTGGAGTGTGAGGAACTTGCTGAGCAACTGCGAAATGACTATGGCTTATCTGCCAAACATTACCGCACCAGTATGGGCCCACAAGAGCATAGCACTACTCAAGATCCATCATCCACTTCAACTCCAGGCTCGAGGGGCGGCAACATCCTGGAAAGCAGCTCGAAGGTAGCCATACTCTCCACATCATCTTTCACTTTACCTTACATCTGCAGATCTTTTTCATGTGTCCTCCTCCCCTCGGCACTTATTTAGTCCCTCCGGCATTCACTACCTTCCTTCCAGTACTGCGCCTTCACAATATGGCCAATACATACTCTCCGGGCCCTCATATACCTTATCACGCAAATGCCTTTGAAACACCTCATGCTGGGAGTTCACAATTCGCTCCTGCTCCTGCTCCCTCTTTTTTTATGAATGTTAACATTTGAAATATAATGTATATCTACTATGGGTTGCTTTTTTTTACTCTATGTACGACTTTCCCCTATGAACATACATTTTGAAAAATTTTTAGTGTTTGAATCTCCAACTTTGTGCCAACATGCGCTGAGCATGTTTTGAGCAAGTTGAAACCAACTTTAACCAAGAATTCAGAGTGTGTTTAGCATGTTAAGCAAGTTTTCAAAAGGTTCTAAAAGGTTTCAAAAGTTATTTTGAGTACCACTATTCATTCATATATTTGTTGCACACTTGTAAGGTCCATATCAAAATGACATTTCCCTAGCATAGTCATAGTACATTCATTCATATATTTGTTGTGCACTTGTAAGGTGCATATCAAAATGATATGTTCCTGGCATAATCATATATTTTTTCATATACATGTTGTGCAAAGATAATGATATATAATTCTAAATCAAGAGATCATAATGGGTTCTATTTGTCAGCTCTACCTGGTCATATCAATTTCAGGTTGATTTCCAGATCATAGATGTCAGAGCATTAACCAAAGATTGATCTAGTCCCATTAGTACTTGAGAATTGAAGCTCAACTCTTTTAGTCTATCTAGGTCTTTCCCTAGGGCCAGAAAGCACTGCATGCCTTTGCCCAAAAACCCATCACCAATCCTGTCATCCCAGTTCACTTCTCATAGCTAACATTTCTGATAATGTCATTGTTTCCTCCAAATCACATCAAAGTGAACCTTAAAGAGTATACTTCCTGTAGAAATCTGTGTAAATTTCAATTATTGTATAAAAAGTAATATTTGTACAAGAGTGTACTAACAACTAGAAGTGTACAAGTATATCTATCTATACAGCCTGTTACAGATTTATATAATGGGGGGGACCTTACCGTAACTCTATCTGTTCATCTAGTTTTCTCCCAAGTCTGACATCTGTGACATTCGAATACAGATAGACTACTAGGTACGGACTATCATCCTAAATGAGCTTCCGCATCGACCCCCTTATAGGTGGTGTCCTACTGGATGTTATGACCGGATAATTTAGTATTTTAGAATTTTCAAACTCCACCAGTCCTTCTTACCTTTTGCTCGTCAGTCTCGTCGTCGTTGTCCGTCCTTGTTGAATATGTCTTCATATAAATCAGCCGCGTTCAGAAACAAACTGCCCTCTGATCCCTCGGAATCAAAATTTCACCCTCAAGTTCCAACACTCCAAGAACTATTCCCTGCCTGGTCAAATGAAGGTGCGTCCTTATTTTACAACATGACGTTTCGTTAATTATCCATACTTTCAGATCTCCAGTCTCTCCTCAATGAGGTCGGCGGTGATCTTGAGCTTGCAGTCACTCGAATCAGTGAAGGTATGTCGTATTCGTTTTTCCATTTTTCTTGTCATGGTTTTGTTAATTCCGTAACAACCCATAGGGCACGCAGAACAATGGGGTTCAGTTACGCGCAAAAAGGACAAAAAGACTCCTGTAGCTCAGCACGCACCGTCAAAGGACCCAAACATCTCACGTAGTGACTCGCGCGGCGGTCGAGGTGGACGCGGGGGACGCGGTGGTTCTGGTAGAGGCGGTCGTGGTCGAGGTGGCGCACGGGGTGCACCTGCAGTCAATGGTCATACTTCTTCTCGTGCCAAATCTTCTGCCCCCGCTCCCGAAGACAAGCCAGCGCAGGTTGAGGATCTCACTGAACATGCTGTTGATAAGCCAGAGTTGAATGGAGGTTGGAGTGTTGCGCAGGATGCAAATGAATTGACTACAGCTACCACCTGGCCTTCAGAGCCTATAATTGCTGAATCGGCTCCTGCTCAATCGCAGCCCACGATTTCTGCTCCGTGGAGTGCTAATACTGGCTGGGGTAATGTGGCTACCGTGTCCAAACCTCCTATATCATCTGCTAAACTGCCGGCAACTTCCAAACTTTCCTGGGCTCAGATTGCAAAGTGCGCATCGATTAAGAATTTAGTTTGATCTTCCACAGCTAATCATTACTTGTGCGCAGACCACAAGAGAAACTCGTCGCAGCGTCACCCCCTGCGCCTCCTTTACCATCAGTTATCGCCCCTGCATCCGAATCAGCCTTTGAACACGCTCCTCTTCCACCAGCTGTTAATGGCAATGTAGAACCAGTATCTGAAGGTTGGGAGGATCCGACAACCGTCCAGCCTCCTGAATGGGATGATGAGCCTCAACACCAAGCCCAACACCAACCCCCTGTAGACGCTTGGGTTACTTCTCAACCTCTGTCGATGTCGGAGCCAGAACCCGTACCGGAGCCCCCCACTGCAGTACAGGAGGAACCCGCTGCTCCCGCACCCGAGCCTGTGGCTGTCGTGTCAGCTCTTCCGACCCAAATTCAAAAGCAGGATGCGCCTACTCGGTCCAAATCGCCTGTATCTCTTTCTTCGCGGCCCGCGGTTCGTAGCAAGTACAAGGGCATCGATCAAGCTGTTGTCATGCCTTTGTCGACTAGTTTCACTCCTGGCCTGGACAAAGTAGGCATGCAGTTTGGAAGTTTGAGTCTTGGTGGAGACGTCATCGAGCCCATGCCGTGAGTCAAAATTTAGAACTAATATGAGGATCATCAACTGATATCTTTTGGTCAGCGTCGAACCTTCCGTAGTTGAACAGCAGCCATCCCCACAGCAGGCCACACAGCCACTCTCGCCTCTTGCGCCTCCTCCACCTGTTCAGCAACAAGAACCTCAACAGATCACTCCCGCGTCTGCACCGTCTGTCGCCGCCTCTATCGCTACTTCTCCCTCGCAGCCTGTTCTCCCGCCTCCAGTGCAGCCTGTTCTTCCACCTTCGCAAACAACTCAATTTGTACCTCCCCAACCTACAGCACCAATCCCACAGGTACCTCAACATGCTCTTGCACCTTCGATGTCCCTTCCTACACTTCCGCCGTCGAGCACCAGCTTCACCCAGCAGCCTCCCTCGCAGCCGCAGCACCAGCCTCAGCATCAACACCAGCACCAGCCGCCACACCAGCCGCAGCCGCAGCCGCAGCATCAACCTCAACACCAGCCTCAACACCAGCCTCAACATCAACCCCAGCACCAACCTCAGCAATTACCACAACTTCAGCCGTATGCTGCCCACTTGCACTTAGACAGCCCGCAAACGCAGTCTCAACAATACACCCCTGCCCAGCAGGTGCAGGCCCAGTCCGCGGCGTACTTCCGGCAAGATGCACCATACTTCAATGCACCAACGCCTCCTCAACAGCAGGACTACAGTGCATCCATGAGTGGTGGTATGGGTCCCTTTGGACAGATTGGGACGCAGCATCAGCAGCACCAATCGCAAGGTAGCCACTTGAGCGGCTTTGGAGGTAGTGAATACTATGGTGACAATCAACGTGTCAGTACACTGTTCCGGCTTGTTGTATCTTGTGTTCTGATTATAAGTGCAGCAAGGTTTTTATGACTCATATGCGCAATCTCCAGGGTTTGGCGGCAATCGTAATGTCCTAGGTCATGATGATGTCAAGGGTCTTCCTACCTCACAACACCAGCACCAACATTCACAACCCCCCTCGTCGGTTATCCCTCCCTCTACATCTCAGTCATCGCAACCTGCTACCGCAAGCACACAGCAACCCTACGCCCCGCCGATGCCCTACTTTTATCCGTATCCTCAAAACCAGTATTATGGCAGTCCCTACAACCAAGGTTACCCTACACCCTTTGTTAAGTACCCTGCTCCTACTCCGCCAGCAATGTTCCAGCATCAACACCAGCCCGCAAAACAGAGTGACGGGTTGAGTATGGGTGCGGGCGTGCAACGCGGATTTGGCGGGTATACCGATGATATCGGGTACCACCAGCCCCCGCAGCAGCAGACGCAAAACAACCACCATACATCCAGTGAGAGGCAATTGTACGGACATGGACAGGGGTTTTTGGGTCGGGGAGTAGCTGCACAGAGCGGGTCGCCTGAGGCATCTTACCGCAAAGATTCAGGGCAAGGGGTTGGTGTGCAACAGCAACCTGCAGGCCGCGGCGTGCGGGGACAGTACCCGCAGGTGCAGGCTAATTCAGAAGGCAACTTCTACCCATACCAGCCAGGTCGCCAATACTGGCAGTAGGTGAACGCGTAAAGGGTGCTTTCTGCCTAGTCTCTATTTTTGTACGTATGTGTTATTGATACTGACCAGTGTCCATATACGCGTTCTGTTCGTGTTCACGCTCATACTGTTTCTTCTCTTTCTCTTGATGTCACGTTTCTATAGTCTGCATTATGTGTTGCATTGCAGTACCGTTCTAGCACCACTTTCTCGTATTGTGAATAAGACTGAGAGAGCTCGTCGATATCGAGAAGCTCTCCGAGTAATGCGCTACTGTGACGTTTTGAGTAAACGACTGCGCTCATGCGACGAAGCTTTGCTATGTGTGGTCCTTCATTAACATTTGAAAGTAACTGTGAGCTTTCCACTGGTTGCTCCAATGTTTCCTGCAGGGATCTTCCAGGAACCGCCATCAACTCAGCAACTACTCGAAGGATGACGGTTATTGCCGGTGTCGGCGGTAAGTGCATCATGTTCGAAAACGCTCAAATCATACTTATAAGTTATCATGATCAGCAAGTCCAAGTCTTGGCATTGGCGCATTTTTCTCACATACGAGGATCCTTTACTACAGCAATCCACTCAAACCGGTATGAAATAACATCCAGAAGGCTCGTGAAATATTTATGTAAGGAAATGGGTAGGGGGTGCGGAAAAATGGAAGGGCTTCGGAAAAGTTGCAGCATTGGCCGGGCGGCGTCACTGTTCGCCAGATATAGAGTGTGTAATTGAAGATGTTCTTTGACCAAATCTCTCGCCTTGACCAATACCGAGAAGAATGATATAATTACTAAACCCGATTGCTGCAGACTTCGTTGTTGGCGGTGTTCTTGCGCGACCTAAGGTAGTGGATTGGCATTTGCTGCATTCTCCACAGCAATTGATTTGTTTGTACGGAGGGAACTGCAGTCAGAATGAGTGTGCTATTATGTTTTAACAAACACGTTGTCATTCTTTTAGCGACGACTAAGTGCTAAGTCTTCATACATATTACGAGGACACCCCTTCGGGATCAGTCCGCTCTTCGACTCGGAATAGTAGCAACTCGGTAAATACAATATCAGCAGTCTCGTCTCTCGTTCGTCTCTGATATCTCCTCAATACCGTATCCCGTTCTCCTAATTAGAGCGATACTGCTGCTGTACAACAAATATACCAGCCTGCATCACCAAAAGTCCAGAAAACCGGTATTACCTTATTCGGCTGACGGTCACGGGATTTTCTGGGTCACGGGTTTTGAGTGTTGAAAAGATGACGCCAGCGCTCGATCATTATGACGTCGAGTAGTTCATAGCTTACCGTTGTTCCCATGTATGCTATGCAAATGAGATCCTTCTATGATCCTGATATACCAATGATATACTGCTCTAAGTTTGATCCCTCCCTGATATTCTGCGCAATGCATACAGTCCACTTCGAACGCACAGTCAATGGAAGGAGCTCGTCGAGTCCATCGCGGATTCATGTATACATTGTACTTGGATTCAAATGATATACTGTTATAAGTCTGATCCATGCGTGATATTCCCTTAGCATGCGTTCCGAGTCTGATAAAGTGTGATAATTACAAAGCTCCATATCCCTCTTGTGCAAGAACATCCTCATCAAGCTCCTCTCCCTCGTCAGCTACAATTGCATCTTCCTCGTCCAAATTGTTAGTATTTTCATCCTCGCTATTCTCACTGCCCTCCTCGTCAATCTCTTCGGCATCCCCTCCCCAAGGTTCGTCCAACTCTCCAAAATTAAGGTCTTTGTTCTCATCTGCGTCCTCCACATTGACGTCACTCTGCAGAAGCTTGTATAGATCTTCGGGCATCTTGTGGCCCACATCACCTCCTTGAAAACGCATGAACATATCCCTATCTACGAAACTAAATGAATAATTAGATGAGCGTACACCGTAGCAGTAGCAAAGGCAATATGTACTGATTCACATAATAATACATGTAGTCCATATCCTTGTCTTCAGGCGGACGGACGAATGAATGTCCAAGTTGGGTGTCAGTCTGTCCATATGCAAATCCAGGAATTAAGTGAACTCCCCAGATCACTTGATCGGGATCGACGAAGCCAAAGCTGTCAGGATCATCTCGACTGAAAAATCCAATGCAATGGAGTCATTTGGCAGACCACCCAGCTTTGAAGGCAATGTCTCGCCTGAACCAACACACAAACAACACATGCATGTGAGTAGGTGCTGCTTGAGAACCACCGGGACCATAGTACCACACATTGACATGGAATACCTTGATAATACGAGCATACCAATAGGGATGTCAGGTCCTCGTCATTCTCATGTGACAACATCATGATGTCAGCATGATTTTGGGGATTCATTGAATCTTGCTCGCAGCGAAGGTCGTAGGTTGTATAGTTGATGCGCAGGATACTGTGTTCGTAGAGCTGATTGTTAGTGAGAATCACCTGGCTCCTATCTTCATCAGAGAATGCATACTCGTCTCCAGAGTACTCGAGACCACGTAATCTTGCCAATAGATGGTTTTTCAATCTCGGAATGAAGTCCTATGACACCATATGAATAAATCAAAAAATACTTGAATGAACTACTTACTTTGACTGCCGGGTCTTCTGCCAGGTCGCCGAGCCATCCAGTCATATCATATGATGCTTTGGGATATTTGGAAATATGATGGTGTGCGGTAGGTGAGGTACGTTCATGTGGTACGCTGGGTGCCTTGAGTAATTCCTCACGTCGTTGGACAATCCGTGCAATTACCTGTTCATGGGCTTCGAGGTGGGTCATTGTAGTGACCATGGTCTTCTTATTCTTGGCTGTCCTAGGGTACCAGCGCTTAGCTCGCCGATGTTTGAGTTCTCCCTAGAAATAGGATGTCAGATATTCAACCATTCAATTTGATATAATCTCACCGGCTGTGTAGAAAAACTGTCTGTAGTACCGAAACATCGAATTGTGTTAGGATAATGTCCAAGAGCATGAAACTTGTAAGTCGACAAATTGAGGGCCTTGAACTTGGGACTGGACTTCTGCTTCCCTTTACCTGAAGATGAAGGTTGTTTGGCTGCTAATGCAGCCTCTCGACGTCCTCGTGCTGCATACTCATGAGGGAGTTCTGTTGTATGGTAGTAGCTACACGTAGTCTTGAAGAATTTTCGGACAGATTGGCCTAAGACCGTCATTGCAGTATCAAACAAGGTGAGCGAGTCTTCTGTGTGCATTCGAAGTTTGGCATATGCATGCCAAACAGAGAGATCAAATAGAAGGTCAAGGACAATCTTATTATGGTTGTCCAGCAATAGCTTCTCAAAGACGGGAATAGCACACTAGAAAGATTGAAAATAAATAAACAATCATTAAAGTTGACTCAGACATACTTGTAATAGGTCCTCAAAGTCACGAGCTGCAAGTTTTTTCATGGCAGAAGCGTTACTGTGGAAGCGATGTATAGTTCCCCTGCCAAATGTTGGTACTTTTCGGTATCTAGTATGAAACACTGTGAGCTTGCAAGACAACTGGTACGCAAAATCAAACTACTGTTTGTTGAGATCTGGAATCATGTTCCCTCCAGCTGCGTGAAGTATCCGCATCAAATGGGTAAATTTGGCCTTCCAAGTGCCAAGCTCAAACTCGTGAAGCTGATTGACGAGGAACATATTGAACATGTTGAATGCATGTCGCGCGAGTTTCTCAGAAAATGCAGACTGAATCTATATATTAGTTAACAGGATGCAGAGTATATAATGCTGCTTACTATGATTGGAACATGCGAGGCTTCATCAAGTATCACTTTGACACGACTCCCACCTACAGGGACTCCAAGCCGGAAAATCAAGGTACGGGCTTCTTCAACACTGCGCCGTCATCAGAAGTCGTCAACACGTCTGTTAGTCACACGACCCTTCATGTCGAGTTTCATGCCCATCTTGTGGACATCCTCCTTCTTGACCAGGCAGCATGGACAGGGATGCCATCCGAGAGACTTTATAGTAGCGAGTAGAACCCTGCGCAGTGAAAAACACATTAATGCCTCATGTCCAGTCATGCATCAAATGAAACATGTACTTACTTCTCAGGATAGTCTGCCGAATATGAAAAGAAATGTGGAAATACTCTTCGTGTGATACCATCAGAGCACCGGATCACTATTCTGTGTTCATAGGCTTCCATAAACTTACCATCCAGAAGTAACCTCCATATTGCTTGCATCAGTTCATGTTTCAGATGCGTATGCACTTCACTCATTGTAGCCTCGCCGAAGATATCCACGTAGATTTCTTGTAGATTATTTGGAAGCTGAAGGAGATACTGAGATACTGATATTAATGAAAATGAGTGGTACATACTGTTGGAATATATGCCAAATGATGCAAAGCACGAGCCGTGGGCTTGCCTCGTGTATACTTGGACTGATTCCCAAAAAAGACGTAAAACGGCCAGAGGGAGGCATCCCCAAAGTTCGCCAGGTGTGTAGCATCTGACCACACCATGAGCGAGGCAACAACACGCTCAAGGTGATCTTCAGGGTCATGAGGGAGGGCATTGACCTCTGTGTAAGCTTCCATCAGTGCAGGGGACGTGTATGCCTCCCCAAACACTTTGACCGTCCGATGATTGGGTGTAGTCCAGAACTGTTCAAACGGTGTCATATTGAATGACTGTGAGATGTCACTCTCGAACACATGTGTGATGATGTTGGTCAAAGAGTGATGATGAACACCTGAGATCTCGAGTTCAGGAGCCTCAGTTTCTGATAGAAATTTTGTCTTCTCCTTTGGTAGTCGGATCTTCACAGTAGATTGGTGCCATCCGTATTCCTCTCAAAAGGGGTTAGACTTATCTTCAATGTACTTGTCCAACAGCTTCATTTCGTGCGTGAAATTGAATCCACTTAGGTGAGCGAGGGAGCAACGAGGATCTGAACTTAAGAACTCTGCAAGATGATTGACATTGACTGCCGAGTTACTATTGGTGCCAGAGTAATGCCACGCCATCAGAACTCCGGAAGTGTGGTTTGAGAAGCCATCAAACAAGTGCTTGGCGCTAATTTCAGGTGTAGAGAGACCAGGGTGCACTCCACGAAGTGCCGCTTGGTCACTGTCCAGGATTGGTGCATCTGTCACTCTCTCCAAGGTCAAGAGACCCTCTGGAGCTAAAGTGGGATGTGTTGGGTACACACGATGAAGTTCCATGACGTCAGGTTTGGTCTGGAAAGGGATGTGCGCAGGGCGGGGATCTTCTGGCTCAGAAGATGGTGCTGGGGACGGAGATGGTGATTGAACATGTTGAGATTCATCTGCTTCGTGCAGAACACGCCCTCGTTGCTGCTGGTTAGTGGAAGGCATATGTGCAAGGTGCATGGCTGATCCAGGGAGGTAGTCAATGAAGCACCGAGGCATTCATACCGTACGTCCGGAGTGCTTTGAAGTGACTGGGGGAGGTGAGGGTGAATGGGGGATGTTTGATGGTCCTGCAATACTTTCGGGCTGTAACACAATATGTAGTCTAAATATCAGATCACAGTGAAACTGTTAATAAACCTCACTTGTTCAAAATCTATGGTGTTGGCACCCATATCCATGTCCGCATAATCTTGCGGGCCCTCATTGTCAATACCTAGTTGAATTAATTCTGCATGATCACTCTATGCTCGTTTGGATTTCTTGCTGCTTGCCTTGTCCGACTTTCGCTTTTTCTTGGTGTGGTACAGTGGGTCAGCAAGTTTCAAGGCCTGTTTCTGTGAGCACTGCGAAACATGCGCAGAGAGTTTCTTCTGAGCTGTAAAGGTCCTGCCGCATGCAAGACAAGGCAGATCCATATAGATTAAAAGTGCGAAGTGAGGGCGTAGTGCAGGTGTAGTTCAAAGTGAGGGTATAGTGCAAAAGCACACAGTGAGGTGCAACAAGCATGGCTGGATGAGCTGAACTGATAACATCGCACATTTGAGTACTTGTATCAGGGAACCATTCTGATTTGTCATGTCTACATACAGACAAGGTGAATGTGATGATTCACGACATCTAGATAAGTCTATTCTGAAGGCGGGCAGAAATGAGCCATTGATCCAAATGTCAGAAGCTCAGGACACACACCTAAGATCCTCACTGCAAAGAGCGTAAAGTTTGGCTAACACATCTAGCAACAGCTTACACGTCCAGGGCAAATTGAATCTGGACATTCTCATCCGACAAGACCAGGCTGAAGGCAAATATATGTTGATGAGACCGTTGTGCAGCTGATTATGGCAGTTTTGATATTGCAAGGCAGCGCCGCAGAGGCAAGGTGGATTCAAACCCCAATATCAATATGTCAAAACAACATGTCTCTCAGCGCGATTAAGTTACACTTTATCTCATCTTACCTCCTAGCTCCATCGTGGCCATGGCTCACAAAAAAGGCTCAAAACGACCTACTCCTGCAGTAATTCTCTCAGATTCTGATAGCGATTCGTCCTCCCAATCATCTGGATCAGGAGATGACTCATCTTCATCGGATATTGAATCCCTTCCGTCTCCAGAAATCAAAGCCAAGCCTCGCAAGGAGGCTAGAAAACATGCAAAAAAGGTAGCCAAGTAAGTCTGGGTCATTCAATAATCTAAGATCAATATACTAATAGCGCATATATCTATAGAAAAGGCAATCGGGGTGGTAAACACGAAAGGTAATGATCGCATCACATTGTTTAAGGTATTATTAATGCATTGTCTAGTAATAGTAAGAGGGGAACGAGTCCGAGGGATCGATGCTTGCATATTGCACACTGGATACCTTGTGGCATCAACATGTTCTGCAGTCTGAGGGACGTATTCTGCACTGCCAATCTGGTGAGGCAAGATGAGGCTGCACAAGACTTATCCGAGCCAGAAGACGAAGCTGCTAAAAAGGAGCGCAAGGAGATGCTCGCACATCTGTATGTATTTGAATCTTGTTGACATTTCTTAAGCAACTAATTTCTTCATAGGACTAAGGACGTCCAAGAGCATCACATGAATACCTTTCAGAGGATTGTCTTGTTGGTGCCGCACCTGGGTGTGCTTGCTAGAGGTAACAAGAAGCAACAAAGAGAACTAGATAGGATTCTTGCTGAGGTACGTCTCTAGGGTTGCTGTATGTGCAAATTGTTTTGTGTTGACTTATCGCAAACAGATGCAAGATATCATGGGCCAGATTCGCTCTGAAGACACAAGTCATCTCAAGCCCTTCATCAGGCGTTATGCAGCTTCTGACCCTGACAGCGACGGCTTGCATCCTCCTATCTACTCGGACCATTCGAAGTCTCGTGCCAAGATGGGCATGAATCACCCGCAGCTGGCCGGTATGCTCTGTCCAATCAAGCACATGCAATCCTATCAAAAAGAGCCAAGAAAGTACATGTATAACAATTCTAATTTAGTGTTATCTCTCATTCCTTTACAGAGTTCAAGCGCAACTGCAAAATGGCGAGATCAAAGTTCATGCAAGCATTTGGCTGGCACTTGCTTATGCCGGCAATCCTCTGGGAAAAGACTTCGACCCCGATAATGTCCAGGAAGGATTTTTGCCAGGCTATCTCCTTAAACGAGTAAGGGGTTTTTTTTATAGTAGGATTAGGTTTATTGACACACTCCTCATACATTCAGGTTCTAAGGCATATTTACACGAGTCCTTCCTCTGCACTCATCGATGACGGAGAGAAGACTACTGTTCGTTCTGGCAATGCAAAACTTCACAACATGCAAAAGGTAGAGGCGGAACACATTGCCTATGCCTTCATTCAAGTACATTTTCCAATATTATATCAACAGCTGATTTAATCTACCAGTGGCAGGCTCGCTATGGAATATCCTCGCATGACAAGTGGTCCGAGAATGACGGAAAATACAGTTACTGTGATGCATACTACCGCACCATCAAAGCTATTCACGAGGCACCCGACCCCGATTGGGCGAAGTCCCTTCTTGAGTGGTGGAATAAGTGAGTGTTGTTTTTTTCACGCCCGCATAATATATTCAAGCTCTATAATTTTGAAGTGCAGTGTTCACTAATAAGAAGGGTGTACTCGACTTCAACCTTAGCGAAAACGAAGATGAAGAGGATGACTATGCTTTGATGAAGAAACAATTTGTGATGCGTACAGTAAAGGGACAGGCTGAGGTGCGGTTTTATTTTATTTTATGATGCGTTTTTCACTTGTCTTTCCTTCAGCCTGGACCTGTTGACGTGCAGCCAATAAAACACCTCTCGAGCCTGACTCCGAAACATCAATGATGGACACTACAACTACTACATCTACGTCAAGAATGGAACTATCCTCTCCTGCAACTACCCCTCCTCCAGAAGACCTGATTGTGTCGCCAGCTGCAAGGCCCATTCCTAGACCTCGCCCCATCAAACCTACCACTCAACATGCTTCTTCAAGTTCAGGTGCTCATGTTCCTCCTGCACCTACTCCGTCTCCTGCATGAGCATTGGCTCCTACTAATCATTTGCCGAAGCCTGCCTCAGTCGCCACTGTGCCCCATACCATCATGTCTAAAAAGCGCCCATCTGTGGAGCTTCTGGTTGATAGTGATAGCCCACTGACTGACGCGGAATCCAAAGTTGCCCCTTCTCCAGCAAAATGTCCAAAAAAAAGGCAAGCGGGCCAAGGCAGGTGAGAGCAGCAAGAGCGCTGGTAAGAAACGCAAGGGTCGAAAGTAACTTGGCATTCTCTGGTACGAGATTTCTTATTCCTTGTGTACTAGTCTGACTGCTTCAAAACTAGTTCACCGTTCATCTCATTTACTCTCAGTTGCTGTCCGTGCACCATCACTCACTGCTTTTCCATTTGCATTGCTGTCGTGCCATTGTACTATATCGGACTTTTGTTGTCACTCAGCGCCTTAGAGTTTCAATCATGCATGTCGTAGATTTCTGTAATGCACACCATGTGGTGATACAATGATATGTGCTTATCCTGAAATATCAGTCTGGTAGTACATTATAAGCGTCCCAGCAGTTCTAAAGGCTTCGCAATGACTAGTGCATGATGAGAAACCAGCATACATCCCACATATGACGAACGATTGATCCTCAACAGCGATTCCTGATCCGTGCATATATGGACGACACGAAGTTGATCCATCATGATGGGCCTAGGTCACCCTGCTGGGGCTGTTGACCGATGGTATGTCATGAGATGACCTTCGCTTGCCATATATAGGTTTTGAAGTTTTGGTGATGTGGGCCCTGAATATTGTTTACAAAACTTACACTGAGAAGATATTCAAGTTGTTATAGGCAAAGACTCTTGAGTCAGGGTGCTGCTATTATGGAAAATCAAGTGTTAAAGGACCAGTGCTCGAGTGGGTTACTAGCTGGCCGCGGCATTGCATGCGAGGAACTTTGTGATGGCAAGGGAACTTCAAGGGACCAGGATTCCATGAATACGGAGTTTAAACTTGAAAAGCTTTTGTTACCTCGCGCACTGCACATGCAAGCAGCAGACCTAGTGTCGGTAAATGTGAATGTTGCAAAATTCAATATGCAGTCAGTTGTGGAATGAGTACTACATCAACGGATACTGTACACTTATTCAAAGACTATCGACAAAGACAACCCAAATGAAAACGAAGCGGAATTGAGATTTTTAAAAAGAACATGGTTAATGGCTGCAAGCGAAACCTGAATCTCTGACATGCATAGCAACTGTAAACGTGGATTAATGAGATCATGGCATGAGTGAGCAAGAAAGAAATTTATACCACTTCAAAACGTTCAAAGCAGTCCGAGCCAAGACCAACCCCCAAACAGGGGTGAAGAATCTTTCACCCAACTCTCTATAAATGTACTGTCTCCATGTTCTCGACTCTTCTTCTCCAGCCACATGATCTTTTCAGTAGTGCCCGCCCTGTGTTCCTCACAGAGTTGCTTCAGGATGATGCTCCGACTCAATCTGGGATATCTGCTCATGACTTTGAGTATGTACTCTCCCATAGCCTCAACGCCGGTGTCACTAGTAACCTGTGTCATGACCCAACCGCAGTTGATCTGGAAGATCATTTTAGCTCCTGGATCATCAATCACAAAGCGAACTGCTTCACCGCTCGCAGTGAAGAGGAAGTAATCGACATTTCGGTCGGCTTCAAGCATCTCAGCTTGACGCTCCGCAGCAGGGGTGCGTTTACCCTTACAGGGATTTACGCCAATGTCTCTGAGGCTCGTGAGCTGCCGACCTTCCTTGTCAAAGTTGCGAAGCATTTCGGCGGTGGGATTGGAGTTGCTGAATGCCCAAAGGGAGTCTCCCTTGGTTCCGCTTAGACCCTTCGACACTGACTTCTTGCCACAAGCCCATTTGTGAAGAGACCAGTCTTGTTTCTGGCAGGATCTAGTGGATGCAACATCATGAGGGAGTTATGAAGACGAAATTAAAGGACTTCTACTCACTGAGAACAATAATGTATCTCGAAGTTGAGTTTCGCTTTGCAAACACTGTACACCATGAAGCGAACACCTTGTCCAATTTCTTCTGGAGTCTTCGTGCAGTTTTCACAGCAGACAAGAGGTTTATCCCTGAAAGTCATTTTGGCCTGTGCTACAGCTCGAGCGACATATCCCTTTGTATTCTCCATGAAGTGCAGGACCCCCTTCATCCCCTCACTATGATTGGTGATGTCACTTATGACTGAAAACACTGAGGACAGAACAAAGTGTCCTGTTCATGGAATGTTAGACTCGCATGATGTTATATGAGCGAGAAACACTCGCCGATAAATTTATTCCTATTGATAGTCGCGACTTCGAACAGAAGCTTTGTGCTTTGGGATACTTGTCCTCAAGGTGGAACATCGGTGGCTGGGGTCTGTTCCCACCATGGATTTGGCAGGTTTGACGCCTGTTCCCACCATGAGTTTGGTAGAAATGCTGGTTGAAGGGATGACTCAGATGACTCCAAGATGCGAGCGAGAAAGTCGACAAAGCCCTTCCCGCCCTGCATCAGGAGGTTCGAAACTGTGACCTCTAGGCAAAGAGCACGACAATCTTGCCCCCACAATGTACGTGCTTCACAAGCCCCCTTCAGGCCTTCATTGATATGTCTCTTCTTCTCCGTGACATTCAACAACAACCAGATGGTGTCAAAGTGACCTTTGTCGAACAGGTCATGCAGCATTTTGGCTACATTATCTTGGACCCTGCGAAGATCCTGGTGGAAGAACTCCATAGCATCAGGAGTAAAGCCAGAGTCATCTAAGAAACAAGACATCTCCTTGAGGACGTCTGCTGCGGTTGAAGATGCGATCGCCGCTTCCCACTCCTTATCCCACTTGAGCGCATCTTGCTTAACATCAGTGATGTTGAATTTCTTGGACAAGAGTGGAGGAAAATATTTAGGTGTCTTTACAGCGTCATCGTCCTTGATTGCCAATGCCATCGCTAGATGATGCACGACTTGTTTACTGCTGGGAGGGTATGGAAGATCAGGGATATCGACGAGATACGTTTTATAGCTAACACCCCATGATGATAATCGGATGCCATCATATCGATAGTTAAGTGAATAATAGTTCCATGATCAATGATGAATCATGATAGTCTATAAAGAGACAAGCCATGATCTTCCAGACGTAAAACCCGCGCTCTGTATGATGTAAAGAACTTAATTATCACCACCACGAGGCTCGATGCAGTCTCATGACTCACTTCGAACTTTCCCCAGAATGTTGATACAGCGGCCTTGTCACAACACAAACCGGGCATCGAGTCTGAATTCTACATGTGCGTAATATCACAGCATATATTCATTCCTGATTTGGGACTCCGTACTGAAAGCGAGCAAGTCACACCTGCTAATTAAAAAGAAAGATATTCTTGCACTCACGGTAACAATACATGCATGAACCCAGAATAGGTAAAGCAGAAAAACGTCAACACAGAATTCGATCAACATATTAACGACACCGTGACATGGTCATTTAATCGGTAGTGGTGGTTCCCTGGGGCAATGATAATGCTACAGGTTGGCTTTGAACGTCCTTGGATCTGAGTGACTTGAATCTCGCTCTTTTTGTTACGGAGTGGGGCAACATATCAAGTCTACAAGATACATGAGCACCCGTGGGGGTATAGTCAAGCGAATATGATACCCTTTTATCCTCGACGACCGCAATATCCACAACAGGGGTCGGTGGGAAGAACGTTGCCTAGGGTGCTGCTGAAATGATGTTGCATCGTGGTCGATGGAAGGAGGGCGTTGGGAGAACGAGGAGAAGCGATTAATGGCTGCACGTGGACGTGACCTCAAGAAGGCGAGAGTACTACTACATGAACGCACCCCTGCGTGCAGTCAAAAAACATGTGCATCCTCGAGCTGTCTCATAGTACCAACCTGGAATGTCAGGTTAAGAGTATCGAAAATGTTGAAAAACGCGTTACATACCTTCAAAACCGGCTTGTCAGCTACGCCCTATACGAGTTGGAGATTGATATGCTCTATCATTAAATAGCCATGAGATGATGCACGCTTTCGATTCATCTTTTGGTAGCTAAGAAAGAACACCGTCAGGATAGAGACTGGGCAACGTATTTAGATTCACATTAGACAATAGGTCGTCAAGACCAATTTCTCTTAGTATGAGATGGACGTCCCACGAGTGCGCATTGTGGTCATTGCAACCCGTTACTAGCAGCTTTCCATCAGCGGAAAGAGTCACACAATACACGCCAGCTTCGTGGCGAAGGGATTCACAGGTAGATTTGTGTCGAGATTCCACAAGTGCACTGTTCGATCGAGCTCTTGCTAGGAGCAAGCTAGCAGAAGGACATTGTAAGACAAGGAAATGGGTGATTAGTAGTGTGAGGAATACAAAAAAATTTGTACATGCGTTGGCGCGGCCTTGACATCACGTGCTACGCTCACTCCTAAACTAAATCTGGCACTTTGCCCCTCGCACGTTCTGATATGCCCCTAGCCTGAGGCCTGCCAAGGGTACCCTGAATGCCGTCTCCCGGCTATCTGACACCGCAGCCAAGTCTCATGCACATGCCTCAGGCATAGTGAGTGGCGGCGCCTGCGGCCTCATGATCACTAGGTTTGCAACATTCCTGACATCGCGTTACACCTGAGTCCTAATTTGAAGGCCTAACTTGAAACTATGTGTGTCAAATATTGTTATGACATGGCCTTTGACTTGAGCTTGAGCTTGATTACGGTGCACTGCCACGACTTCGCCCATTGGTGTATGTTCACAAAATTCGTCATGACCACTACAAAATCTAGTACTAATATCTGAGCCTCACTGGTTTACTGATGGGCCACTAGTACTTAGTAGCGCTTATAGTACACGTTGATCCTCAATAAAGATTGACTAACCAGCGTTTCTACATACTACTTGCGTATCATTTAAGTTGTCGTTGCGCATCCTAGGCCAAGCTTCTACCTTCCCTCGCCCGAATTCCAAACTTCTAACAAAGAGATGTCGATGGCACGATCAAAGTGTGCTCAAGGTGCTTCCGTTGTCTTTCCCTCGTTACTCAAATACAATATGATGTTGAACTTGCCCACTTTTTTGTCTTTGTGTGGCACCCGCGCGGCGCGCGCGTGTTCGCAAATATTTGGTAAGTAGCTTGTGAAAGTCACGGCACAAGTGAAAATAAATATCCATTTTTGTATTAAGCAATGTGCCATGTCTCCGCGACAGCCCTGCCTGCTCTAGGATCCATATACATTGGCCACCGTGGCATCGGATTCACTGCCTTTGAATTCTGTATGTCAGGGCTTCGAGATATTTATTTATGAGACGCACTCTCATGAGGATACGCATGCTAACCACTGAATTTTCATCTTAGGAGCTCTGAGGCTGCTGCAGTCATGTCCGACGCAATATTGCAAAACTCATTCTACTTTAGCAATGTTTCCAACTCCATTCTATACGGTAATCACTCTGTCTGACCATGGAGATGTTGTTATTCCTGACTTGATAGTCTACAGGTGTGGTTTTGATGCTGTATCTCAGCACCATGCAAGCATATTTCGACAAACAATTAGAACGCAGGCCCTCCGACAAGTTCTACATGGTCTTCAGCACTATATTAATCTTCCTTATCACGATCTTCGTGACCACACGATTATTTTCGGGACAGGAGATGTGGATTAATCATGCAGGCTATCCTGGTGGAGCGTCCGCATACTTTAATGCCAACATGTCAGCGTGGTATCTGACGATGAGTGCGGTTGCGTCCACCCTGCTGCAGTTGATGACTGATGGTCTACTCGTGAGTGTACTCTCTAGTTCGTCCCGGAAAGAGTGCACTGATACTAAATCAGATTCTGCGATGTTTCACGGTCTGGCGTCGAAGTTACAGCATGCTTTTCGTCCCCTGTTGCCTCTGGTTATCGTCTCTCGGTCCGTTAGTCCTCTTCTTCTCTTGCAGCTACTCAGTCAATCAACAGTTTTAGGGATTTTAAACCTCATCACTAGTGCTTCCCCGAATCACAATTTCTATGAGGGGCTGAAAGTACATGTTGGATTGGTGTATATCTGCTTGACCATTGGCCTCAACGTCCTTGTTACCTGTCTCATCTGTGGCCGCATAATATTTTGTGCAAGGCTCATGCAACATCATTTTGGTCACGAAGCTTCAAGGGATTACTTCACTATAGTGGCCATTGTTGTCGAGTCTGCGGTACCATTCACATTATTTGGGATCGCATTTCTTGTGTCATTCGGCCTTGTCAGCTATTCCTCAATTATCTTCCTCTCTTTGTACGGAATGTTTACTGTGAGTGGTGACGGCTTCCATGTCCAAAGTTCTGTTGCTAATTCGTTTTTAGTGTATTTCCCCTCAAATGCTGATTCTTCGCGTTGTGAGGCGAAGGGCGTGGACTGCCGAGGTAGCACACTCAACGGCTCTGGCTTTCGCTACTCAGTCGACTACAGCCCCTTCTACCACACTCACTAGTAGCTCAATGGTTTGATTCCAAGAATTTTTGTGCTGAAGTCCTGCAAGGCAGTCCATGAGGATAGGGACTATCGTTTATTCCTATCTTCACCAAGATGAGATTGCGCCCAAACTGTGCCAACGGGAATCTTCGATCTCAAAAGATGAGAGAACCTATAATATATTACAGAGAAGACGGACATTATTACTGAGGAAAAAAAGACTCGTTGCCTGAGGCCTCACTGCCGCTCGGTGCTGATCAGCCCCCTAGCTCGATCAAATATTGACCAGATCCACGGAACAGCGATGAGGATACATGTGGACAAGGAATCGTTCTGATGCTCGCGGATAATTCTTGTTGTGACCCCCTGGATCAGTATTATTTATACATACTATGCGCCTCCTTGCGGTAGCATGCCTGATGATCTTAATGACCGCGACATCAATCGGCCAAACAGGTAGGCCGGCCGGCGGCAGGGCCTCAGATCTGCAGAGGCGAGCACAATTGGACACGATCAGCGCTTAAATGTTCAGATTGGTGGTTGCCAGAAGTGTTCGATCTCCAGGGGTAAGCACGGAGAAACGGGTGCCATACGACCACGTGAATCAACGGGTCAGGCAGCACTGCGATAGGATCTTCCAGTGGAGTGTGAATCTCACACGAAACCTGTAATGCCCAACAGGATTGACAGTCCGGATCTGCTTGGTTGGTGATCATCAACTGGACAATGGATTCAATTTATAATAGATGTCCTGTGTGAAATGTTATGTTGTAATACACATTATTCAGTGCAGCGAGCACGGTATGCGATATGCAATATGAGGGATGCACCTAGAAAAATATGCCTTGAAGCTTGAAGCTGGCCAGTCATGCACGTCCAGCCACGATGGTTCGAAACTACAACGTAATGAATTAATTAATTATGGGCCATATATAGAGCAACTTCGGCCGGCCGGGGTCTCGGCCCTCGCGGGGTCAGGAGGTATTCCGAATCCGAGTAACCAAGTAGTGTAAGTAACCAAGACAGGTGAGAGCGCTCTTTTTTATTGTTCTGAGTTCATATCTCTGTTGCTGGTTTTTTTAACTGATTTTCTGCTCGCAGGAGAGCCTGTGCAAACCTAGAACTGTTGGTGACTTTGAAGTCGCTATAAAACGTTGGTGGAGTGACACTCCTTCAAGCTGTAATGACATCCGGGAACATGACGAGACTACGCCCACCAAATTTAACGATCCAGTCAAGATCACACTCATTCGAGTCCGAGTCGAGCGCGTTTCTCGATACGTCTTCTGAATCAATATCAGAATCTCCGCTTGCATCGGATGATGAGCTCTTGCAACTATCTTCACCTTCTTCCTCGTCCTCGAGCCCCATAGCCTTAAACATTCCTGATGCAGAAGAGTTATCACGAGACTTGGCGGCACTTGCCCAGCTACGCCAATCTGTACAGAAAAATCTTCGTCTTCGACCAATCCGTTCGTTTAGCAGATTACCAAAGACTGCCGTTCCAAGCGTTGCCGCTATTCCATGGCGCCAAGATCAACACCACCGCCAGCGGCAAGTTGACTCGGATTCTTCTTCTCCAAAAAGTGCAAGCAGCACGTATCTTACCCCCGTTGACATCCGCTTCCCCAGTCCTCCTGCCTCATCTCCCCCCGAACCTCCAAGCTGTGCCCGGAAGCCTCAGCAACGCTCCGTGTCTATGCCATCACCCCGCGTTCCCACTTCTGCTATGGATCCTACTGAATTACTTATTCGCCTCGCCTCTCCCACTCGTCCACTCCTCATCGACACCCGCACTCACGTTGCCTATGCCGCGACTCACCTTTTAGGAAGTATTAATATCGCCATGCCGTCCCTAATTCTTAAGCGCTCAAAACGCACATTACCGACTTTCGCATCACTTCGCCAGTTCATCACCAATGATGAAGGAAAAGAAGTTTTCGATTCCTGGGACATTGACGGGGATGTCGTCATTGTTCATGGAGAAGAGACTGATGAACGGGAGAGAGACAATCCGGGCGTCATTGCATGGGCCCTGCTTTCAGTTCTTGCACGGTTCCTGAACCCGGACAATGTATGGTATCTTCGCGGAGGAATTGTAGGTGCTCAACTTCATGCGCGACTCCGAAAGTACATCATCAATGCTCCCCATTCTCCTCCTTCTCCCTCTCAAGCCTCTTTGCAACTGCCAAAACCACCCAAGAGTGCAAAGGGAAGGGCATTCCTTCAACTCGACACCCACAGCGCTGCTGGGCTCAGTAGCAGTGTGCAGATCGAGCAGGAGGATCAAGACCATGGGGGTGAAATGGAAAGACCGGGACACTCACCATTACCAATTATGCCTGGGCTCTCACTCAGTCTTGATAGCCCTATAGATTCTGACCCTCCGCCCTCCAAACTTGCCTTTCGCCGTCCACCTCCCCCACGGAGATCAAATACTCTTAACGTTGACAGTGCCAAGACAAACGGAATCAGTGATGCAGCGAATGATAGTGCGGTGTGCGGGCAGATTCTAGCGAAACCCATCAAACATGCTGTAACAACTCTCCCGCGGCTTCATATTCACACAGCTCCAGCGCGCAGCTCAACACTCCCTATTACACCTTCGCAACAGGTTGTGTTCCTTCACCCTCCACCCGCATCCCCGTCGCATCTCACGCTTCTTCATTCCAATCACACACCTCCAGCGAGCGCATTTAACTCGAGCTTTAATTTCAATCTCACCAATGGTAGTTGCCTTGGGAATGCGGGTCCATATCCACAAATGCCCATGACACCATCTACTGCCAAGCCGACGCCCACAACATCCACACCCAGTGGCACTTCCTCCGATGCTGAAAACGAGCGCGAAGAGTTTGTCATCTCTACGATCCTCCCTAACTTCCTCTTCCTCGGCCCTGAACTCATTTCACCTTCACATGTCTCCGAATTACAATCCCTAGGTGTGAAGCGAATCATTAACATTGCGGCTGAATGCACAGACGATCGCGGGCTAATGCTCCGGGAACGGTTCGAGCGGTATGTGCATATTCCAATGAGGGATTGTGTTGAGGAGGAAGGAGTACGCAAGGGGCTGAGTGAGGCCTGTAATGTGCTTGGTAAGTACTTCGCTTTTGTCACAATTCGATGCTTCTATCAGTGGAGAATTGGGTTTTCGATTCAAAGCTTTTCTTGTTTCCATCATACGTTCCTCGATGTACATGAACTAATTCCTGGCGCAGACGAGGCCGCTCTCTACAACGCACCCACATATGTGCACTGTAAAGCCGGTAAATCACGTAGTGTCACCGCAGTGATGGCATACCTTATCCACAGCCACCACTGGCCGCTGGCACGCGCATACCAGTTCGTGCTAGAGCGCCGCAAAGGTATCAGCCCGAATATCGGGTTTGTAAGCGAACTCATGGCATTTGAGGAGGCAGAGCTCGGGCGTATGACGAAGCCTAAGCCATCTACTGCAGTGAGTGAAAGTAATGTTGGGGACGTTGGTGTTGGCACAGGCAGGCGACCAGCGCATGTCAGAGAGAGCTTACCTCCAATGCCTTCATGGGACCGCGAGGAGGAAGAAACAACAGAGGAAACGGGCCAAGATATGGAGATAAGGGACCGGGAGGGACGGTATCGACATGCCAGGCGGGCTCCCGTGGATGAGAACACTTTGCAGCCAATGAGACGAGTGAGCAAGGCAGGTCTCGAGAGTGCTGGATCGATACATGGCGATGATAGGGACGAAACGTGATGCCACATGAGAACTAGGTCATACCCTGCTGTTTTGGTGCATTGTCAATGGACCATTCTCTGATCTCTCTATATACTCAACGAATTACCTTAAACCCAATGACTTGACTTACTTCAACAATCGACTTGGAAATTGTAACGTCGCTGTTGCCTTCAGTTTGACAACCCAGCCAATTGCGTGAAGCTTTGTGGAAAGCAGCTGCATTGGCAGGCTCAGTGGTACAGGGGTCCGTCATTGAAGAATCATATACATAAGTACAAAAAACCAGCCATCCAACAACCAGCCCATCAGACCCATAATCGACGCTGCACATCAATGAAGTGTAGCGAGTCAGGACGTTATCTAAGGACATGTCAGTAATGACACCAACGTTTCTTGCCAATACTACACTGGTTAGTTAGAGCCACAGCAAAAGGATGATTATTATGCATACACAATTGACGCCTTGATCTCAAGACTGATGTCCACTTGCTGAGCTATCATTGATGATTTCACCAAGCAGCTGCATTGGGTACACCAACCTGTCTTCATTGACGCCAACAACACCCACGCACAGCACCAATTCGGGAAATGAGCACGAAGGGTATATTGTATCTAACTATTCTTCCCGACTAGACCAAATGTACCAAGTCCTAATCCAAGTGTTCATGCAAAGTCTAACAAGAGCTCCTTGAATTTGGTAGAACTCACATTAGATACAGCCGCTGGTCATAGATTTCCGTATACCACCTCCCCATCGATGACAGTTGCTGTCACTGTGGCACTCAAGATATCCTCGATAGGCACCGTCATGATATCACGGTCCAGAACGACGAAATCAGCTTTCTTCCCGATTGAAAGCGAACCGAGAATATCCTCAGAGAAAGACGCGTATGCAGCATCGAGTGTCATGCCTTTGAGCGCTTCAGCGCGCGTGAGGCGCTCGGATGGATACCTAGAAAAAGAGGGTAGTCAATAACTTTTGAATCAGCACATTTGAAAGTATGCCAGAATCTCACCATCCTCCAGGACCATGAGGCGAGTCGCCTGTTACAGAGAGGCGTGAAACAGCAGCGTAGAAACCAAGAAGGGGGTTGATGTCCTCGACAGGGAAGTCAGAGCCAAGGGGTAAGACTCTGGTTGGAGACGCGCTGTGGGGTATCAGTACCAACGCAATACAAGGTAAGAAGATAAAGTAACTTACTTGAGTAAAGCTCGATATGCATACGCGCCTTTGATTCTCTTTGGACCCTATAGGCACCCAGTTTGATGTGCTCTAGACAGATGAAAAGAGGGAACCTACCAACCGATCCTCAGCATACCACATGTCGCTTGTCCTGTAAGACGAGATATGTCGGTCAGACGATTGGCAAGGCCTATCGACTGACTCACGCATGGGTCGGTTGCACACTAGGTATCACTGGAATCCTATACCATCTACAACGTGAAAGCGAAATAAGAATCGGGCCTCTTACCACCTAACTTTCCAATTCGCTTGATATCATCTAGTGTCAAGATTTGCGCATGCTCAATACGAGGTCGCAAGGCGTCTATGGAAAACGAAGCGTTGGCGAGCATATCATCATAAATGTCGAGTACGACATGATTTGCCCGGTCTCCAATACAGTGGATATTCTGGTGGTAAGGGGTCAAATAGTTGAGCTAGTGCAAGGATGAAAAAAGATCACGAATATCGGGCACTTACAATTTGCCAACCATCGGTCGAAAACTCCTTTACCAGCTTTGCAAGCGCCTCCGGGCGCAACCGCATGATACCGCTTGTCGACGGATTATCACTATACTAAAACCTTTGATATAAGCACGTTCGTGCTTGAACGGTAACGTGAGTAGGTGCTCACGGGCTCAAGCAGTGCAGCGCCGAATGAACCAAGCGCACCTATTTATTGAAGATGAATTTAAGCACCAAATAATAATTCGAACAGAACCAACCATCTGCGAAAAGTTTGACGCTGCGCACTGTCAATCGTCCACCAAATCCGTGCTGGATCAGCCTTGGAATCTGACCTCCCCAGTAATCATCAAAGTTCACACTGCCCATGAGATAAAGCCGGAGCTGCTACGTGTGTCAGTAAATTGCTACGCTCAAGTAAACAAAAAAACTGACAGGTAGCTGCTGAGTCTCTGAGAGTCTGGAGGGAAATTAATTCAAATGTTTTTGGAAAGCATGGGCCGCGTACTTTTTATAGAAGTGTATTTCTTCTGGGACAGAAAATGCGTCGTGCACGCTAGTCAGACCCACCGCAAGTGCGTCACTAGTAGCACGGGTGAAGTACTCCATCGCGCGGGTCTCGCTGAAGGGTTGTGAGGGAATGAGAGCCATAGCATTATCAACGAATATTCCTGTGATTCCATATAGGTTTCAGACGAAGAGGTACTACCTCAAGAACAGAACTCCTGAGGAAGAGAAACAAACCAGTGGGTTTTCTGTGCTTGTCGCGGATAATCAGCCCGCCATCGATATCCTCCTTAGGGAGGGGCGCCATGAGCTGCAGCACACGGTTGGATACCCAGGAGGCGTGAGCATCAATACGGGTCAGAGATATCCGTCGACCGCGAAGAAGTGGTTCCCTGTCAAAATCGTTCTTTGGTGTTGTGAGGGGATGTGAAGAGAAAGCAAATAAAGATACATACAGCATGAGGATATTGCGCTCCAGGCCATTTATTCTGGTCCCATCCCATGCCCTCTATCCATCGAGTGGGATCGCCCAGAATGTCAGGATGTGCTATAACATAAGCTTTCAAGTGGCTCAAGACATCTTTCATGTCGCATCAGTAAATTGACGATAGAATACAAAGTCAGTTGAAACAAACCATCCACAGAGGTACAGTCATCCAAGTTGAGATTCATCTTAAAACCATAATGCAACACATGAGCATGGGCATCTTCAAGGGTCAAGAGTGAGGACACGAAATTTGATTCAAGTTGGTGATTCGTACCAGTCAGGCCAGGAACTACAATACTGTCAGGTGGGATGTTTATCACTCTCGGAGATGGCTCAAGAAAATTGAATGGCCAAGGTAAGCGAATGACGCTTGCCAGTGGGATCTCTGACCACCATCGATCCCGCCAGCGTAAAGTTATGTCCTCTGTCACAAGCGCAGCGCGTGAGTTGGATGCATAAACAAGGCCACTGATTCGCGCGTACCTAGATCACCTGTGTCTGAAATGAGGGTATCATGTACGAAGATGCATTGAACATTGGGAAGATCTGAGTCGACTGTGTAGATTGTGCGGTTAGCAGAACAGACCGCATAATCTAAAGAATGGGTCTCAGGGTTGAGCCAAGTGAAGGTCCCTCCTGCAGCTCCCAGCGCAACCGACAGTGCGAGGAGCCACGATCTAGCCCACCAGCTTCGATTCTGAGGTGAATTGGTACTACTACTAGTACTCTGCCCACTGACGCTTGCCGGCTTGACCAGGGGTGAAGAAGAACCCATGTCGTACGAGAAAAAGCGAGTTGGGATCCGTGAGGGTATACATGTCTAACATATATATACAGAATTGTGTACGTCAGACTTTTCTCACTCCTTTATGGCAGGTTACCTGAAGCAACTTCTCAACTGCGCTTATTATTATTTTTGATATACTTGAAGATATACTGCAAATTGCACTTTGGACGGAATCCAAGTACTCTATTCACGTTGGCACGGTGACTCATCAGTGGCTGCAAATTATTGACGACCACCTTTTACTGTGGCAAGCAACTAGGAGACTATATGCACTGCCCACTGCACGACGACAGTAAATCCTAACACTGAAAGCAGTGTTTCTTTGTGGAAGGTCGCCCAGGATGAGGAAAACCATTTTTAATTACAGCCTGATCCGTTGCGTTACGTGCGTACTGCGTAGGGCAACTTATTGTGCTGGTCGTTGGGTCACCAGCCTACATGCAACGACTGGAGGACCTAAGCGCGAATGCGCTTGTCTGACAATGTCAAGAACGAAACGGTTGGTCCCGCGGGAGCATTTCCGTGACTCCCATGTGCGCGCTCCACCCGCTCCTGTCAGTCTGCGCGCCGTACACTCATCTCCGTGTCTGAGCTCCACCCTTTGCGATGCGCAAAATGGAACCGCTTCAAGTTACTGGGACGGATCGGTGACGGAATAACGTTGGTGATGGATGAATCTGTTTATCATTCTTCGTCTGAGTTTAAGCAAACTTCAACCCTTCAAGCTTCAAGATATGCTACTCTTTGTCTCCATCACTAAACATCGGGAGGTGAACGAATTGCTTGCTTATGTACTTGGAAGTAGTATGACACATAGGTGAAGCGCCGGAATGTACGTTATATTATGGTGTTTAAAGTCTGTGTATATAGGCCGAACTCAAGGAAGCTTGCCATTCAGACTCATCTGGCTGGCCTTGCCTGCGCACTACGCATCGGCTAGCGCTTGTCATCGAAGTTTGACCCCTCAGCTTTGAGTTCAGCATGGCCTATCTTTTCTAACTTCCCATCGAAATCGCGCTTCCGATATCCTGACACAATACGTTCGAGCAGTTCCGAAGTAGACACCCCCGGTGTACGTCGAGTAGGAATAAATTTACCTGAATGTGTCAAACTTTTGAAAAAGTAGGGGAAAAAGAAAGGGAACAGACCTAGTGCCTTTACAAATGCGTAGACATCATCATGATCGCCCGACACGTACGGGAGTTCGTCATGAGCAACGTAGTCGATATTCCACTTATCGATGAAAGCTTGGTCCAGAACCCACGGGCAGTCGGGAATGACCTCATCGACCCAGCGACAGTGTCGCACAGCCTCACAGCTATATCAGTGTGATTAAGTTTTCAGTTGTGGAGAACTGGCGCATCATACCGCTCAGCATGTGTCATCACACAGCGTGCTTTATGGGTGACGACGTCCTCATCGGAATTAACACCAACGAGTAAATGTACAGATGGAAAAGACAACTTGGCCTGCCGTAATTGCAGGGCATGACTGGTTCAAAGATCAACATCCTTACACAAAAAGGGAGGGACATATATACCCAAAGTGAAAGAGATCATATACCCCTGATATGAATTAGCACAAAGTCTGTCAAAGTTGAATTGACACTTACCATCTGCAAAAACTCTAACAGGCCGATTTAGTGGTGGTGGGTTAATCTTGTAGGATCTAGAGGATTGACCCTCGATCGCCTCGCGTATGAAAGCCTGAATATGTTCGGGAGTGAGGGCAGCAGGGTTAAACGTAGATGTTGCTTCAGCGGTAGGCATTGGTTCATCGGGTGCAAGCGCCGCAGGTTTCACAGATGGTAGCACATCGTCGATTTGAGAGGTCAATGTTGATGCAGATGAAGAATGCTGAAGAGTAGGATGTAGCGCCTTGTTGAAGGGATGTGAACCGGCTGCTGCAGTGACGCTGCTCTCTACATCACCATCATATGTTTGGGAATCAGTGCCATCATCTGAGAGCATGCTGGAGGCTAGCTGATGACGAGCACGAGATACTGCCTTTGATTGAAAGGGGGTTTTAGCTGAACGAGAGACGGTTGGAATGGACATGGAAGAGCCTCCATCATCAGTACTGAGAGGGTCATTATCTTCTTCTGACCTGAAAACGGGGTAAACTATATGGTCAAGGAAATAAAAAAGAAGTAGTACTTGCGCGTCATAAGTAGGAGAATCTGTTGAATGATGCTTTGCAAACGAACGCTTCGAATGCAAAGTCTTTTTGTGATGATGAAACGATTCAGTAGACGAATCCATGATCGTACGTTGGTACTGAGTCGGAGATGATATATATTTGGCCAACTGCGATATCAATGTAAAGCACGTGATTATTTATTTATTTAACTTATGTAATTAAAGGCGTGGGAATGTATACGTGTCATTTGCGTGTCCTTTGAAAGACATAAATACATCGGAGCTGATTCAACAATTGAGTACCAACTTCTCTTGTGACAACAATGTCTGGCCGCCCGTCTCGCGCCAAGTCATGGCGTATGGCGTCTTCTCTTTCTCTCTTTTTCCTTGCTTTCCTCGCTCTATTTTGTTTCTCTCCCGCTGTTACAGCGAGTTCGAACAGTGAATACGGTACGGTGATAGGTATAGGTAAGCGTACATGCACTGCGTTCGTTTCACATTACTAACTTCCTTATTCGCAGACTTGGGAACAACTTATTCGTGTGTCGGCGTTCAACGCGGTGGTCGTGTCGAAATTATTGCCAATGACCAGGGTCATCGTATAACACCCTCATGGGTCAGCTTTACTGATGACGAGCGGCTGTAAGTTTTCATTTCGCAACCCAGGAAACCATGACTAACTTATTCCTTACAGAGTTGGTGATAGTGCCAAGAACGCGTTCCATTCAAATCCAACCAACACCGTTTTCGACGCTAAACGTCTCATCGGCCGGAAGATGGACGACTTGGAATTAAAGCGTGACATGAAGCACTTTCCCTTTAACATTGTTGACAAGGGCGGCAAACCAGCCATTTCGATAGGTTACAAGGGTGACACACGCCAATTTGTAAATCATTCATATCAGACCTCTGAATATCTCGCTGATTATGTTCTTTAGACTCCGGAGGAGATTAGTGCCATGATTCTGACAAAGATGAAGGAGACTGCGGAGGCTTATCTCGGCGAGAAGGTCACCCACGCAGTAGTAACTGTCCCCGCATGTAAGCCAGCAATGCTGACCTGACCTTTATTCGCTTATGAATTTGTTGTCAAGATTTCAATGACGCTCAGCGTCAAGCCACGAAGGATGCTGGTACAATTGCTGGGTTAAATATTCTTCGTATCATCAACGAGCCCACCGCTGCTGCTATCGCATATGGTCTTAACAAGAAGGGTGGCGAGTCTCAAATCATAGTCTACGATCTCGGAGGAGGAACTTTCGATGTTTCCTTGCTCTCGATTGATGATGGTGTTTTCGAGGTCTTGGCAACTGCTGGTGATACTCACCTTGGTGGTGAGGATTTCGACAACCGTGTCATCGACTATCTTGTCAAACAGTACAAGAAGAAGACCGGTACCGACGTCACTAGCAACCTTCGCGCTATGGGCAAGCTGAAGCGCGAGGTCGAGAAGGCCAAGCGTACTTTGTCGAGCCAACAGTCGACCCGCATTGAAATCGAGTCCTTCGAGGATGGCAACGACTTCTCAGAGACACTCACTCGCGCTAAATTTGAAGAGCTTAACATGGATCTGTTCCGCAAGACCATGAAGCCCGTCGAACAGGTGCTCAAGGATGCGAAGGTCAACAAAGAGGACATTGACGAGGTGAGATGTCTAGCGACAATCATTGGTACCGTCTGACACGGTTGCAGGTTGTCCTTGTTGGTGGTTCAACCCGCATTCCTAAGGTTCAACAACTCCTGAAGGAGTATTTTGGCAAAGAAGCATCAAAGGGTATCAATCCCGATGAGGCTGTTGCTTACGGTGCTGCTGTCCAGGGTGGTATCCTTTCCGGTGAAGAGGGTACCGAAGACGTCGTCTTGGTGGATGTCTGTCCTTTGACACTTGGTATTGAGACCACTGGTGGCGTCTTCACCAAACTTATTCCTCGCAACACCGTCATCCCCACTCGCAAGTCGCAGATGTAAGTGCATTCTGTTCTCGCGAGTGAATGCAACATACTGATAATCTGTAAAGCTTCTCAACGGCTGCTGACAACCAGCCTACCGTTCTCATCCAGGTCTTCGAGGGTGAGCGATCTTTAACCAAGGACAACAACCTGCTCGGCAAGTTTGAACTTTCGGGCATTCCCCCTGCTCCTCGTGGTGTTCCTCAGATTGAGGTCACATTCGAGATTGACGCCAACGGTATTATGAAGGTCGGTGCTGCCGACAAGGGAACGTAAGTCGATGGTTTTTAGTCAGTGCTATAAGACACTGACCGGGCTCTTAGTGGTAAATCCGAGTCAATCACGATTACGAACGAGAAGGGTCGTCTCTCTAAGGAGGACATTGAGCGCATGGTCCGCGAGGCTGAAGATTTCGCCTCAGAAGATGAAGCTAATCGCAAGCGCATTGAATCCCTCAACGCCCTGTCCTCGTTTGTCTACGGACTCAAGTCACAACTTGGTGATCAGACAGGCCTTGGCGGCAAGATCGACGACGATGACAAGAAGACTATCCTCGCCACCATCAAGGAGGCTACGGAGTGGATTGATGACAATGGCCAGAGTGCTACTACTGAGGAACTCGAAGAGAAGCTATTGGAGATTCAGAACGTTGTCAATCCAATCACAAGCAAGCTCTACAGTGGAGGAGGTGCAAGCGAGCCCGAGGATGATGAACCATATTATAATCATGACGAGCTGTGAGGCCTGCGCGGTGGGGACATAATCCCGATAAAAGTTGTATGTCAGTATCAGTAACATAGAGTCACCTATTTCAATGGACAGACCCATCCTCCTGCACCGTCTAGTCGCAAATGTGTGACAGACCGTTCCAAAGCATATGGGGCATCTCTTGGTAAATGTCGATGTTTCAATGTGTGCGTTACATTTTATTGATAGCGTGCATCTTAACGTCGCACGATACCCAGCCTCCTTGATTACTATATTGTTAGAACCGTGTTGAAAGTACAATTGACCAGTAAGTACATTGCGATAATGGTATTACGAGAACGAATCGAGGAGCTCTATACGTTCCGATACTCGAAGGCAGGGCTTCCAGGTTCGGACGACTCTATGATGGTGCGCGTGAAGCCAGGACCTTCTCTCTGCAATGCCTCCTCAACGGAAAAGACTTCCACATCTTCCAGGCTCAAAGACTTTCTCAGATATGGCAGCAATTCCTTCAGAATCTCAGACTCGGAAAACAACAACGTTCTCTGGAACGCAGCATCGACACCGATTTCTGACATTCGTTTCTGCATTTCGAGATGAGATGAGCCGATAAAGACGGTGATAATACATCCTTACCTTGAACGCCTGGATGAACGGCATAGCGCGCTTGTCCTTGATCAACCCTTTCTCTATCAGGACATCGCGCACTTTCGCATCGTCCACCTTATCGTCCGGGCTCGAGTACGAATCCTTGACAGCCTGCACGCACGTATCCTGCCACTCAGGGAACCTGGTCGCAACATAAATCCGAACGGCCTTGGGTTTCTTGGGGTCGAACAACGCATTTTCGACGCCCTTGCCTTTCTTGCCCTTCTGCAACCTCTTCAACAACGTAATCTCAGCATCACGGATCGTCTTCAGTGTTCCACGCATGTACACGCCTGTCTCAACGATTGACCTGTCCGCGATGCGCTCTGGGTCTGGCCACAGCGCCAGCTGTACGGACCGAGGCTCCTTTAACAGCTCTGTCCAAATATGCTCTGCGAAGTGAGGAGCAAAAGGCGTGATCATCAAGGTGGCAACACGGATCCAGTATTTGACCAAGTCTGCATGCATCCCGATATCGGCGGTAACTTCTCGGTACCAGTCACGGGCACTCTGCAACTCGTAGAAGCCAAACTTCAGAGCATCCTTGAAAGCAGTTCTAACGCAGATAACTGAGACCATGACAAAGAGCTAAAGTTGGATAGAACTCACGCGTCGTAATGACCCTTTGTAATGTTGATCAGGTCGACAATTTCCTCCTCGAACACGTGATCATGATGAGAGCTCTTGGGACCAGTGCGGAGGTTGGACTCATCCTTGAACATTTCCTAAAGAAATTGTTAGTAGATCGTCTCGTAGAAAGCGAAATTCATATACCTCACACCATGTCATCAACGTATGCAAACGCAGAATGTTTGCATTGGCAGTCTTTTCATCGAAGTTGGCATCTTCTACGCCATCGCCAGCATCCGCCAACGACAGACGCATCGCATCAGCACCAAATTTCAGCACGCCTTCCCTCAGCGTCAGTGAGTTGCCTGTGCTCTTTGACATCTTCTTGCCATTCAGCATCAGATGTCCATTCGTGCGGATGCCCTTGGGCCATTTTTCCTCTGCAAAGATTGCGGCGTGGTTATAAAGTAAGAACGTCAGATTGTTCTGGACCAAGTCCTTGCCGGAGGAACGCATATCGAAGGGGTAGAAGTAATTGAATTCATGCTTCAATGCGTCGGCTTTGTCCTTGGGGAATGGCTCTGAGTCTGGCCATGGTCCGTTGCAGAAGACGTATTCCCAGGCCTCATCCGTCATCTGCTCGGCGCTGACGCCCAGAGGCCCAGGTGTCCGACCAAAGATATCACCACCTGAGTGAATGTGATCAGTGAGATGATAAAAGTTAGTTCTGACACCTACCGTGCAACAAATGCGCGACAGTGTAGTATGCCATGTAGATAGTCGAGTCACTCAAACTTTCGACCATAAATTGGGGATCCCAAGGTAACTTGGACCCCAGGCCGTATGTCCGGGCACACGCCCACTGATTCAGCCATGCCAAGGTGGCCTCGAACAAGTTCCGAGTCTCGACCGTCCATGTCTCCATCTTTGCCAGCAACCTGAAGTCCGATTGTAAGCAAAAGAAAAGAAAAAATACGAAATACGAGCCTCTCGGCCTGTGATCTCCAAACAGGTTCACCGTAATCCATATACCACTGGTCCATCAAGGCGACGACGCACTCATCTGCGCTGCGCGAGATGACCAGGTTCTCTGGTTCGGCATATGCGAAAGCCAATCCTTGTTCGATCATGCTTGCGCGCACTCTGGGCTTCGCTTCTTGAACGGTCAGGCCCTTGAACTCGCCGACCAACATCACTCCACTGTAGAAACCCTCCTTGTACGCGATTTCCTTCGCCTCTGCCAGCTGCTTGACATCTTTCTGCGACTGAATCTTCAGCTTCTCGACTAAGCGGGGCGCAGTCAGCTCGCCATAGGTCGGAGTCGTTAGCACGGGAATCGGATCAATGGATACCCATTCGCGATCGATCTTGTAAAATTCAGGCTTCTTGCGCAAATCGCTGACAGTTGCGAAATCATCGGGGGAATCTGACGGTACAGAAGTGACGACACCGGTACCCTAAGACAATGTCAAAAAAGTCTACGGCACTATGACAACTGCACGACTGACCTTCGTAGCCAAAACATTATCCATGGGCAGTACAAACACCTCAGGAACTAATCCAAATGGTGCTTTGATCTTGGTACCGACCAAGGCCGCGCCATCCATCTCCAACAGCTGTTGAGTCTGGCCGCGCTCAGGCGATAGACCTTGGAAAGCCATGTTACGGGCTGCACGATATGTGCATACAAATGCCTCTGCATCGTTGATCGCGAAGACGCCATATTTTATAGAGGTGCCAACGAAGCAATTGGTCTGGCCATACCTGTGGATGTACTAAGAAACAATATTAAGATGGATATGAGAATACAGACATGGTCTCGGGACGCAACGTAGCAGCCACCAAAAATACTTTCCGACCATCGACTTTGCTTTCAATGGCCTTCGCAGCTGAACTCCATTCTACGACCTCCATCTTGACGCCAGTGTACTCTTGGGGGTTAACACCTTCACCGTCGGATCGATCATGATCCATACAAGGCTGTCCGTCTTTAGGGCTGTAGATCGTGTATCGCTCCCCGAACTTGACTTTTCCCAATGCGTGTAATTTATTCATTTGCCATCGAACGAACGAGTCGTAGTAAGGGTTCAGGTCGGTTGTGACAAATGAACGTCTCCAATCGATACGATTTCCCATTGCGTTGTTATCCTCCTGTAATACAGAAATGAAGAAATGACAAAATGACCAAGGATCTGTTTGCACACCTTGCAAATTGGAGGAAAGTGTTCCAGCCAGTGATGGGGATCTGCGAACTTTTTGATTTCCGTGCGCGGGACGCCGATTGACAACATGATTTGGAACTGGTAAGTCAGTCCCGTGGATTTTGCAGCAATCTTGCCCTTCGTGGCTTTCCCTACTGCTGCTGAAGGCGCGGCTGGGCCGTTTGGAGCTGTTTTTATTGGTTTGTCGTCTTGCGCCTCTTCATCAAATCGTTCAAAATCTGGGCCGAACATCTCCATCTCACGAATTATCTTGTCAGCAGCCGCCTGTCCGAGAAATCAGAAACCAGATCAACAATCTCCAAAATCCTGGGATCACTCACTTTGATCGGCATACCCGTTGCATGCAAACCATGAGGAAATAAGACACGCTTGCCTAACAATCTCTGGTATCCGGCGGCGAATTCGATTTTCGAGATGGTGAACGCGTGTCCTAGATGTAAAGAGCCGTTCATGTATGGGTAAGGGAAATTGCCAAACCACTTGGGGTATTTATCCTGAACTTGGGCAGATGACAAGCCCTTCAGCTCGTCGGGTGAAGGGGCATTAACTTCGAATATACCCTCCTCCTGCCATTTTGTTTGATATATCTTCTCAAGCTCTATAAGACGATCGCGTTTGCCCGTCTGTTATGCATTCGCCTTGTTAACGGGGGGAGTTCAACATGGAACGATAGGGCACATACCTGGACCAACTCCATAGTGTTCGCCATGATGTATGAATTTCCTCGCGTATAGCGCCGGAGCAGGCGACTCGCAAGTCGCAGAATTGTTGTAATAGATATGATGATCAGTAACTATATAAGTAACTCAAGTTTTTTTGATTAGCCAGTCACAGCGGAGTGAGTCAAGATCTGTAGTTTCGGACCAAAATGCGGGAAAACGCTACTTTCACTACAAAACCATGCAAACATGTACGGCCAGCTGAAAGTACTCAGTAAGTAGTTAGACTCGTGATTGTACAGGTGCCGAGACGTAGCCTGCGGAGTTTCCCGGCACCACACTTCCAGCTGAGCGTTAGCGTATTAATCTTCCTCGACCTACCTACGACGTCGAGCTACACATCCTTCATCCTCTCGCTCGTTATCCTTATCGTTTCTTGCTCCCACCCACCACTCCCTCTTAATAAGACTTTGAACTGTTACTGCTTCGTATCCCAATATTATCACAATCGTTAGAATTGTATAAAGATGCTTATCTCGATTCAAGTTGCACCGCACAAGAGTTAGAGCACGACCGAACTCGTAAGCAGGTTTCCCGTCACGTTTTGTGTACATCAAATTAAGTACCACCCCGCCTGGGGTTAAACGTTAGGCAAGAAGGTAGTAGCAACCGGGCATAGTACATGCCAGCGCATTTTTTCACTCAAGGGGCATGACTGTCAGAGGTGCTGATTAGGTGCTGTTAGGTATTATACGAATCATCGCATGCCAGCATTGCAGTGGATCCCCATTATCCAGATGAATCTCTCATTCCCAAGTACGGGTGGGTCACCAATTCAGTGGTATGGGGCGCTTAAAAAGCCATTCACAATTTGGATGCACCGTGACTAATTCCTATCTTTCTTTGCGCTCACGTTACAGACCATGCTACACTTATTTGACCTGCACATGTCTGACAACGCACAGCTTGTCAGTGCTGGGGCTTGCCTTGTTATAGTGGGAATCATCACTTGGGCTCACCGTCGTAAACCAGAGAGCGACCTTCCTCTCCCCCCTTCCCCTCCTACTTGGAGACTTGGGGGCCACTTTTTGCCGCGTCGCCAGTGAATTTCCGTATGCGACTTTGTGATTTGAAAATACTAATTATTTTCGCCTCCGATAGTTCATCCCTCACGATAGCAGGATGGATTGCTGAGTACGGTCCTTTAATCACCATTCGGTCAAAACTTGAGAAGATCGTTATCGTCGGCCGTTACAAAGTTAGTTCCTACATGCTGGGCTTTATTATCTTGATTCAACGTCCTGTCGCAGGCTGCCGTGGATATCATGGAGAATCAGGGTAGAATCACAGCTGACCGTCCTCGCATGATTGCAGCTGGAGAAATGTTTGGCGGCGGGATGGGCATCGGATTTGCACACTGGGGGGACAGGTTTCGTCGTATGCGTAGGTTGGTAGTCCGCGATACTTTCTTTCGTCTGTCTTACTTTCAACGTGGTGCAGAGCACTTCACACACATCTCCAGCCTAGAGCGGCTGCAGCATATCAGCCCCTGCAGATGTCACATGCGAAGGATACAGTCCTCGGCATTCTCGATGATCCACATGGCGACTTCCAGAAGCATGTGATAACGTAAGAACTGTCAGTTATACTATACCTCGCTCACAGGTAATTTCAAGTTATGCTGCGACGACAATTATGAAGATTGCCTATGGGAAGACTTCGTCTACATCTGCGACTGATTCTTCGGTCGTTGAAATCCGACAATTCGTCAAGACGATTAGCGCGGTCGTGCGTCCTGGTGCTTATCTAGTGACTCGATTCCATGGCTCAAATACCTTCCTTGGTATGGGCGAGACTTAAGACAGGGGTTTGAGAGGACCAAGAAACTCAACCTTGGTCAGCTAAACCGCGTGAGGGAGCAAATGGTATACATTCTATTTTGAATCTTGACTTCATGTCTGAGTCGTTCCACAGCAGAGCGACGTGGACATCGGCCCTTCGTTCATGAGATATATCCTGGAAAATCGCCATCTCTATAGTTTGTCAGACACAGAAATGGCCTTTCTCGGGCGGTTCCTTTTTTGCAGCTGGATCTGAGACGGTGAGGTGTTCTTTTGCAGCCTCCGAAGATAGTACACGGCTGAATCGGGTGAAAGACCTCTACGGCGATCTGCACAGTACTCATGGCGGCTGCATGTTTCCCTGAGGAGCAAGCTCAAGTTCAGGCTGAGCTCGATGCAGTCATCGGAAGGCA
>NW_024539809.1:0-43508 GCF_016647785.1 Suillus fuscotomentosus
GCCGTCATTGTCGTTTGTCGTCATCATTGTCATCGCATCATGAGCAAGCAAGAGTAGAGCAAGTGAGGGCAATCAGTAGTTGCATTGCGCACCTCAATAAGCAAGCAAGAGATCATCCTAGAGTAGTTTGTTGAATATAAAGAACAAGATTAGAATAAAAAATCATGTGTGCCTGAAATTAAAACACGCTTCATGGAGGTGGAGAACATTGTCAACGAGTTGAACTTTCGTGCCAATGAGCGCACCGTCACCTGAACAAACATATACAAAGGTTGGACTTGGAATATTTCCAATGTTGTTGAAACGTTGATGCCTGGGAGAAGTTTGCTGTGAGTGCTGTGAGCACTGTGGGTTACTGTGGGAACTGTCGAAAATGTTGATGTCTGTGACGAAATTTGTGGTTTACTGATGTGTTTGTTTTTCGTATAGTTCTTGTATTGCATTAGACTTGTCTTTTTCACTAGCAGCGGTCCTGACCGAGAGAACGTGTGCATTCATGCCTTTTAGCTGGCAAAAAAACAAATTCTTATTATCTCTGTTATTTCCATCTATAGACATGAAAAAACATGTGGTTTAAAGATACGAGATCTACCAGGGACATGGACCATGAAGCCTGATGGCCAAGAAGGGACAGACAGAAGGCAATCTACTGGAGATCTGACAGATCTGATTGGAAGCATACAACAATCTTAGTCAGCGCACATTGTGGGGCACACTGGAGATGAGTACCCAGGAGAGTATGAGGCTAGTACTACAGGGAGTGTATTAATACAAGGTACCATGAGGGAGGTTTTCAGGGAGAGTATTAATACAAGAAGCCACTGGCCAGCACCAAGAAGTATGCATTCATGGCTGTTACTATGGCCAGTAAGTATTGATACACCTGCCAGGGTGTGGTGCCAGAGCACATCCCATGCATATCGCGCCCATGTTCACCTTGTTCCCAAACCATGTGCCTGTCCATTACATCAGTTCTGAACTAAGAATCTAGAGCTGCTGACAGCCTTACACAATATCATTTGTATACTAACATCAGTAAATTCACACATTTCTTGACCTTCCTTTTTTGCAACTTGCCGCTGGGTAATTCCCGAAAAGGAATGGCAAAGCCAAGCATAAGAGTGGTGACACCAACTTGCCATGAACTTGCCGCAAGACAATTTTAAGTCAAAAAAGTAGGTGCCTCCTCTTGACATTGACTTTTTCCAACCTTATTTTGACTTTTTTTGACAATAACCTTACACTTATTCCTACACTGCAACTTGTGGTAATACTTATTGTGACTTATTTTCACACTTATTTCACACCTGTTGAGATGAAAATGACCACAAAACATTGCATTTCAAGTGATAAGTAGATTAAGGGAGAAAAAAAGGAGGGAAAGCAATATGAAAGTGCTAGTAAGTAGCGAAAAAAGACACCTCAAACATGCATAATAAAGCGAATAACACGATGAGTAGTAGTACATGCCGGTAGTGGCAGCGACTCGGCAGAGATGCAGGTGGGTATACTAGTAGTATCTGACTCTACAAAAGCACCAAAAATATCAGTCACAAGATGCTAGAAAACAGCAAAAAGGACAGTACCAAATATCGAAGATAAGCGCACGCTCATCCTCAGAATCCTCGTCCAGAGTGAGGGCCACACCACGCCTCTTTGCAGCAATATCCTTCGTGCATTCCCAGATGTCCTGGAGAACCAAGACTGTTGATTCGATAAGGATGTCAGCATCCACTGCTTCAATCGCATCTCTCACTGGCATCTTCACTGGTAACACTTTCTTCCCATTCTTGTAATGTGCCACTGGCACCTGTTTCTTTTCCTCCTCCTCTGCATCACTCTCAGGATGTTCGACATTAGCACTAGCTGCTAAGTTACCTCCAACTGTACCACCCTTGCCATTGGCATCCATGGCCTTATCCTCAGCCATAGTCAAGTTGGAGGTCTCCACGTCTTTCACAGCCTTTTTGACGGGGCATGGGCGTGGGCAGGGATGAGTAGGCTTCGGTGCATCAGCACAGGTATTTGCCTGGTCTGTCTGCATTTTTTTCTGAAATACAGCAATGCACTTATATCCTTCTTGTACAGCCATTTCACTTGCTTCCTTTGCCTCCTTTTCATGCTGGTCGTCAGCAGCTTTTTGAGCTTTGGTACATCTCTTTATGTGACCTTCACCTCCAGTCAGGATATATCCTGGATGCTGAGTTGCATTTTTAGCTCGAGTATTCATACATTTTGGAACAGTGTTGGCAGGTTGAGACATGGTATTGGTGGAGGATCCGGAAGGCTGAAGAAAGAGAAATTAGAACCAATGGTGGCTGAAAACAAGGTGATTTTCATCACAATTTTCAAAAAATGTAGCCCTAGCTGACTCTGAATAAATACCCTGACGTACCCAGTAATATATGTTAGCACAATTTGTTTCAGCTGCTGGGAGCCTTAATTTTCATCAATATGTTCTGGCACTCCCGTATCAAACTTTGCCTCCGAAGGGTCAATATTCACCAAGACCTTTCTGGCAAGGAGATAGTACACTAATTTTCAATTATTGGTGCAGTGAGACCAAGGTTTGTCACTGTATTTCCATTGTGGTTTACATCAATGTTCACCAGGACCTTTTCAGTGCAGTTTACTCACGTCCGACAAATCTAGTCTTCATTTTTGAATTAAACCTTATATACTAGTATTTTGGTTTGGCTACATCGATACCGGTGATTAGGGTTGTACCCCAAATCTTGAATGTGTCAGCCTTCAAAATCCTTGGCAACATCTCAGTGTAGCACATACTATGCATTCCTGTTGCGCTCACCACCTACTTCAACTGCCATGCTCAGTTCCAGGATGCGCGCGTTGGTTTCGAAATCAGTCATGTCTTACCCAACACAGGCGCTAGCTTCACCCAACTTTATGTGCTTCGAGACCATCCCCTCAGGACCTCCCATTGGCACCCCAGCCATCACCATCCCCTCAGGATGATCCCAGACCATCCCAATCACCTTCCTACCCTCGAGATTTCTCACTGCCTCCTTCAGATTTTTCACAACCGCCCCAGCCACCACCTCCCATACTCCCTGATTCAATTCATGAGGATTAAAGCTGTACTGATGCAGAATTCACTGACGTGAGCAAGCGATACTATCATACGTACCATTCAATGTTAAACGGTAAGTTCCTTTCAAGTTTCAGTACTTTGTTTTTGACTCAGATGTATGCTTAGGATGACCATGCACTGCTGATGGAACATTTCTGCCTCATGGTACCCCCCCAACTCCTGTGCCACCAAAGGCTCCTAATGATTGGAGTCCATATCGCAACAGAATGGAATTTGAGGTGGCAGAGTTCACATTCAAAAAATGTCATATGTCTGCAAAAATTTGGATTTCTTGTGCAACTTAATGGCTGTGACTCTTGCAAAACACCATGACACCCCTCCATTTGCTGATCACAAAGATCTACACAGTGTCATAGATGCAATGGAGCTTGGGGATGTCCTGTGGCAATCTTTCTCTGTTCAATACTCAGGAGAATGACCCGAGGTTGTCCCACCATGGATGAACAATGAATTCAAGGTCTGGTATAGGGACCCCCGTGCAATGGCGCACAATATACTTGCCAACCCTACATACAAGGACAAAATTGACCATGTGCCATTTTGTGAATATGATGTGTTGGACGACATGTGCCGATGGAAAGATTTCATGTCCAGAGACTGGGCATGGCAACAGGCAGTACATCTTCAATCTCTTTCTGGCATTGCTCAGGATATAGCTAACATTTTCAAGGACATTATATCAAAAGATCTGGAAACACATGGATCTGCTTTGGTCCCAATCATTCTCGGTAGTGACAAGACTACCATCTCTGTGGGCACTGGTAATAACGAATACTATCCCCTCTATGCCTCTATCGGTAATGTACACAACAATGTACGACGTGCGCACCGTGATGCTCTTGTCATCATTGGGTTCCTCGCCATACCCAAAAGTATTGTTCATATTTTGTTATATCTCATCTGAGCTGTGCTATTATAGCCTACAAGGAGCACTCTAAAGACGATGTATTTTGGATGTTTCACCATCAACTATTCCACAGTTCGCTATCCATGATTCTCTCCAGCCTAAAACCTGTTATGACCAAGTATGAGGTCGTGCGCTGTGGAGACGGTCATTTTCGACGCATCATATATAGTCTAGGACCCTATATAGCGGATTAGGAGGAGCAACTGGTACTATCTTGCGTTGTCAGACATTGGTGCCCGAAGTGAGTATTGGCACTTGTAATTAGTATCCATTGGTACTGACAATTCATGTAGATGTATCACAGTTTGTACAGACCTTGATGGTGATGGGGTGTACTGTTCTCGTGAGCACAATGACTTCTTGATCGAAGAACTAAGTGCAGATATATTGTGGGATAAATATGGTCTTGTTGATGATCTCATCGTGAGTAGAACGGGCCACTCTTCATACCAGACTAATATGTTTTGTGTAGCCATTCACCAACAACTTCCCTCGAGCTGATATTTATGAGCTGCTGTCATTTGACCTCCTCCACCAGATAATTAAAGGTGCTTTCAAGGACCATCTTGTCGACTGGGTAGCAAAGTATTTTAAGGCTGTGCATGGGACCAGACAGTTGGAGGAGATTATGAGTGACATAGATTGCAGGTATGTCACCTTACTAACTACTCAATAATGTTCTCTAACAATAATCAGAATTGCTGCTGTAGCATCATTCTCTGGTCTACGACAATTTCCTCAAGGTCGCAACTTTAAACAGTGGACGGGCGACAATTCAAAAGTGCTCATGAAGGTATTCCTTCCAGCTATTGAAGGTCATGTACCTCAAGACATGGTGCATGCATTTCGTGCATTGCTAGAATTTTGCTATCTTGTCTGGCGCAATGTTGTCACTGAAGATACCTTGACTCAAATTCAAGATGCACTTCATCATTTCCATTATTATCGCAAGATATTTGATATCATTGTTCCTACCTTCTCACTCCCCTGTCAGCACTCAATGACTCATTACATTGGAATGGTGCACTCTGGCACCAGCGGGAGAGCAGACAACACGAGTCTAAAGCCTCCAAGACATGAGAACAGCAAAGACCAGAACAGCAAAGGCCTAGGCAAGCACAGGCAATGCCAAGCAAAAGCCTCACAAAGCTATCACACAGCAAAAGCTGCTCACAAGTGGTGTATGACCTAACCCTAAGACATGAGCTATATATGTGCTATCTATGACCTCGGACACCTCTGCAGGACCCCTGGCACCCATCACTGCCAAACCCAACCGTTACAACATGGACATGATCAGACTCTTTGGTGCCCTGAATGGACTGTGCTCATCAATTATAGAATCAAAACACATCAAGGCGGTAAAGGAGCCCTGGCGGTGGTCAAGCAGGCACAATGCTCTTGGTCAGATGCTTGTGACCAATCAGCGCCTTGACAAGCTTGCAGTGTCCCATGTGGACTTTGATGCACGGGGAATACTCACTGGCACTATTCTATCAAGTACTTTAACTGCTATTGGTAAGTCCATTTTAGGTTTCTTCTTGTGATCATCTTCTCGCATACTTAACAGCAATATACAGCAACAGATGCAAATGAGCAAGTTGTCTCTGCTGTTGCACAGCAACCAGATGCCCCCATCATCATTGAACTGCACCCAGTAATGGATGCTGATGATGACAATGAAATAGTTAATGATCCAACAGTGCTTGCTTGTGTAGCACTCGCCAAAACTCCCCGTAAGTAATATCATGCAATGTCCAATCTTGATGTTCACCACTATATCACACAGAGCGACAATGAGCACAGACAGTAGCAACATTGGCAAAGGAAGTCGATGTTCCAGAGCTACACCATGCCTCCTTTGATACTTTCTGTTCTCCCAGCTCAATCCGGATGATACCTGCGACCCCGAATATATACCAGCTCTTAACTTGCCTCGACACAAAGGCAAGCTTCAGGTCTTCAATTCCGCTGCAGCAATGTTTTATGCTCCCAGTGATCCGAGCAGTTTTGGTGGCATATGACATGAACACATCTGTGCATGTCCACTCTGGTGGAACAAGTACTCGTGTAATGATTGTGTGTTCGTCAGTGCTGATTCACATGCTGAAGGGATGCGAAGACTCGAAGTTGTGAGAGTCATATGTTTCTTTTCTTTCTTTCACAGATGGGAAGTATATCCATGCACCCTTGTCCAATGGTTTGAGAAGATTGGTGATTGTCCCAATGAAGACACTGGCATGTGGATGGTCACTCCAAGTTTTCATGAGGATGGCTCAAGGAACCTGGCTGTTATTCATATTGAGACAGTCTTCCATGCAGCACACCTGACACCTATCTATGGTTCAAGCCCCTTCAGTGACAAATTCCATATTATATGGGCCACCCGACCTCCATAATATCCCGTATGAGACGGGCCAGCGGATCATGGGCCCATGTTGTGTATATTCTCGATGATGACGGATGGGCTGGGACACATATTATTTCCGATGGAGACGGGTGGGCCCATGTATGCCAATGATATATATATCCTTGATGTTGACGGATGGGTCGGGGGAATATGATCATTCATGGAGATGGGTGGGCCCATCTGGGTAATATGTAGAGTAGGATATTATAGACAGCTGGGCTGAAGAGAGATGTAAGGCAAATATTGTTATATAGACGGGCGGGCTGACAGGGGTGTATTACATATATGGGTGGGCCGAGGTAGGGGAATATTACATAGACGGTGGGCTGACGTGGGGTGTATTACATATACAAGTGGGCCGACGTGAAAAGTATTACATATACGGGTGGGCCGACGAAAGGGATATCAAATAGACGGGTGGGCCGAGGGTGCGATAAAATATTTATTACATAGACAGGTGGGCCGAGGTGGGGCATAATTATATAGATGGGTGGGCCGAGGTGGGGGATAATGCATAGATGGGTGGGCTGATGTGGGGGAATTGTACATAGATGGGTGAGCCTAGATATGTTCCATCAAGACATACAGCTGATGTAGCCACCAGCGAATCAAACACGTAGGATACATGTACACTATGAGTGCATATACCTACCGTCGACCACCAAATCTAAACCCCTAAGCACAAAAACATGAATCGACCATGTGTGGCATTGACCAATAATCGAGGACTGAAGTGGAAAAACCCCACACCTGAACCCTGGTGTGCAACATATCCTATTTATAAGCATGGACACCAGAAGCACAACACTCACAAAAATATATATGTCAAATTTTCAGTGCCAAACCCCAAACCGAGATGTACCAACCCCCAAATCCCAAAACCCGAGACTGCCGGGTCTCAGGTTTCGGGGTTCGAGGGTCCCGGAACTCGGAACTTGGGAAATTTGAGGAGATCAATAAAATTTGATTTACAATGGAGTTTATTGACAAACACATTGACTTACCCATGTTTGAAATATATTTTGTTTACACATACCGAGTTCCGAGTTCCAGACCCCTGAACCCCGAAATCCAAGACCCGGCAGTCTCGGGGTCCAGAACTCGGAACTCGGAACTCGGTATGTGTAAACAAAATATATTTTAAACATGGGTAAGTCAATGTGTTTGTCAATAAACTCCATTGTAAATCAAAGTTTATTGATCCCCCCAAATTTTCACAAGTTCTGAGTTCTGGACCCCCGAAACCTGAGACTGCCAGGTCTTGAGTTTCGGGGTTCGGGGGTCCAGAACTCAGAACTCGGTATGTGTAAACAAAATATATTTCAAACATGGGTAAGTCAATGTGTTTGTCTATAAACTCCATTGTAAATCAAATTTTATTGATCTCCCCAAATTTCCCGAGTTCCGAGTTCCGGGACCCCCGAACCCTGAAACCCAAGACCCGGCAGTCTCGGGTTTTGGGATTCGGGGGTTAGTACATCTCGGTTTGGGGTTTGGGGGTTAGTAAAATGTTTACAGATATACGTAGGTTGATTTAAACATTGTCTGAGAGATGTCGTTTGTCTCAAATGTCAAATCCTGAGTTCCGAATTTTGGGACTTGGCACCCAGCACCCAGGACTCAGGGTTCGGCACTGAGAATTTGACATTCGGGTGTTTGGGTGTTTGGGTGATATCTACCTCAATCTATAGTTTCGAGTTCTGGATATCGGGAGTGATCATTGAACCATTCAATTGTGGCATAGGTAACATGCATTGAAAAAGATTGATGTACATCTATCACTGAGCAATTATGTAGCCATTTCAACCTCCTCACCAGGAAGATCAACCTTTCCCTCAACATCCATCTCCTCATCAGAGGAAGCATATTCTGGCAGGAGGTTACCTGGTTCATTAGGGACCACAATATCGCCGGAGGATTCTGGCGAGAGGTTGCCTGGTTCATCTGGGAGCACAATTTTCCCGGAGGATTGTGGACCCTCAGGCTGAACTTGGGTGGGCTCAACCATGGGACCTACCATAGCAGATCCATGCTCAGGCATCACGGGTGTGGGTTCCATCACTGAATAGTCCAAATCAATGAGGTTGGAAAGTGTGGAGGGGAGGGGTGACATGGATGGGGGGGACCTCCTTGATCAAGCAACATGAATCCATCGGCTGGTGTGTCCGGAAGTGAAAATGAAGGGTGCTGGTTGATCATCGTGCGCCGGAGGCTCTCATGGAGGCATTGCAGGGTATCAATCTTAGTGTCCTGCTCCTGCACCCGAGCCTCAAGAATTGCGATGCGAGCTGCACTATCCTGAATCACGATTGCCATGGAATGGAGATCTGGCATGGGAACATCGAGTGCTGCACGAGGCACTGCGACACTGGAAGACCTGACTGCTAAGTAAAAAATTAGGTCAGCCGGTCATCAAAAGTATGGGTGACTTACCAGCTGGCGCAGGTGCAGGGACAGGTTCAGGGACAGGTGCAGGTGCAGGTGTCTTCTTGGTAGTGATGGTCTTGCTGCAACCATGTGACTGCACCTGGGGTGTAGTTGCAGCAGGGATGGCCGGAGGTTGGGACGGGCCACGAGATTGACTATGAGTTCGGGCCCTTGACCGGGAGGGAGACAGAGCATTGGATGGAGCAGGGGCAGGTGTCTTGGAACACATCTGGCCGGTGGTAGACTTCCCTTGGATCCGTTTGGGTGGGGATCCCAGAGATGCAGGGTTGCATTTGATCTTCTTGGTGGAGCAGTGGATGCAAGACAAGCAGGGGAGACTGGTCCTCTTGTCCAAACGAGTCGCACAGGGCCAATTGTCCTTGATACAATAATGGCAGGGGTTGTTCTGTGATATCCGTTAGTAGATGGATGAAGGGGAATTAATTGGAGTACTCACTGGGCCAGGAATGGTGATATCAAATGTAATATTGGCTGGTGGGTCACCATCTGAAGCATTGGAAGTATCTTCAGAGGGCTCCTCGACTTCCGGACGACTGCCGGAGGTTGCCTGACGGATTGTTAATATACATATGAGTTTCTGGAGAGCTTCTAAGACTTACCCGAGCCTCCGGATGACCGATGGGAGATTTCTAATGTAATGGGAATGAGTGACAATTATACATGGGAGGTCTGGACACGTCTGAACGACTCACCGTGACCTCCGGATGACTGCTGGCAGTCAGCTGTGGACACATGAGCATATATTTAAGGTCCAAATGGATAAATCAGACTTACCGAAGCAGGCCCAAATGATTGCTTCTTGGGGGAACCAGGTGACCGAGGCGACTGGGGCTTCCTTACAACAATGGTGGAGCGCTGGGGAAGGACGACCTCCAGCACTCCACATGAAATCGGCTGCAACAAATTGAGAGCATGTCACAAATAAGCCAGAACACATACCTGAACAATTGGGTCTTCATAATCTTCCGACTCCACAAACGGCTTCGACTTCGGGAGTTGAGTTGAGTTGACACGCTTGCGTGCCTTCATCGCTGACTTTGGAGGTTTGGAGGAGTATCCGGAAATCATCGGAGACTTCCTTTTGTTGCTCCCCCCAACTTCCGGCTCCAGATTGATGGAGGTGGCCTTACCTTTTCCTTTGTCCCGGACCTCAGGGGTCATCTTGCCGGAAGGTCCAGCGATGACCGGAGGTGAGGGAATGACAGGGGTGGGGGAAGGGACAGGTGCAGGTGAAGGGACAGGTGGAGACGGAAGGTTGACAGTCAGTGGGCCAGTGGAAACGTTAGGGACAACAGGGAGATCACAGGAATTGTCACCCAATGCCTCCCAGGCACAGACTTGCTTGCGCCAGGTGTGTCTAGCCACCCGGGGGTCATCATGGCAAATGCTGAACCAGTTGGGCAATGCCCAGGGAGTCATGGAACGCACCCTCATCAGCTCCTTGGAGCAGGACGCCACAATTCCAGGGATGTATTCCCCTTTCTCATAGGCCCGGATGATGTCAGCCTGCCCGGACATTAGAAACATTAATGTTACACTAATGTAATGAGTTCAACATACCAAAAGAGTGGTGACCTGCTTTGTCAGAGCAAGGTGGACGTCCACTGAGCCGGCCGGGATGTGCCGGGCACCGGCAATGATGCCCACAAGTTGAGCAGTGGATGCCTTGAGGTCAGCCAAGGAAGATTGAACTTGAGTAGACATTTGGATTGAGTTGAGAGATGTGAGAATGTTGAAAGCAGGGTGAAATCTGTTATCACTAGAATGAAGTTTCAAAGAAACAATACAATTGAAGGATGATGTTGAAAATCATTCATTTTTGTGTTTGTTTGGTCATGGTTCAACTTTCGGCAATCGCCGGCCATCTGTTGAACTTCGACGTTATCAGTTATCAATCAGTTCATCAGTTCATCAGCTCATCAGATATCATGAGCTCTCAACCTGGGGTCATATTTCATGACCCTCCGGTCACTGAATTCACTTCAATGGATGTGGATGAGTCCTCCCAGTCCCGGATGTCCCTTGGTATGTTTTGTTTTTTCTGATTTCAGTCAATTGATCTGACATGGTTTAGATCCATTAGATGATATATACCTTGGGCTGGATGATGAGTTAGACTCTGATTCTGGGTCGTCCGGTGGTTTGGATGTGTTGATTGTGATTCCCGGTATGTTTTCCAATTCAAATGGACATATTCCGCATGTGCAAATTCATCACATACTTCCAGATCCATCATCTCTGGCTCTGGCAGATGGACTGGCCCTGTATGATGACCCGGACTTGTATCTTGGTCCAGAGAATACCTTGATTTCATCTGATGATGCTCTGGTTGTACCCGATTTTCCTATGGCTGGTGAGATTACTCTGTCCATCCCATGGCCACCTTTCATGGCATTTCCCCAGTGAATGAATCAACTCCGGAGCCTCATCCGGCCACTCCGGTTGTACCAGAGGCACCCATACCTTGTATGTATAGTCATATCATTTCATGTTTTTTACTCATGCTATCTCCCAAGCTATTTCAGAAACTGCTGAACGTCAATCACCTGAGCCGGAACTCAACAATGAAGCACTGCATGCCATGGTTCAGGAGTTCATGCCAATCAGATCTTATGATCAAGCTGAAGGTAAGTATGCAACATTTGATTATTTATCTCTGCTAATATCCTGCAAGTTCAATCAATTGTAGATCACCTGGGTGATTACCAACAGCGTCATGGAGATCTTCCTGCCCCTACAGTAGCACAAATTCTTGAGGCTGACAGACCATTCAGGATGGCATGGGCTGAAACATGCGACAAGCTGCGGAAAGCAGATGCTGACCTCCGGAGGATGCAAAGGGTAAGGGAGTCAACCTCCAAAATGCTGAAGGTATTAGATACCATCATTGAGGCCTTTGAGGACTCAAGTAACATGTAAATATTGATCAATGTCTGATAGTAGACACATTGCAGTATACTTTACCTGCTAAGTACTTAATACTTGGTACTTGTATACTGTACCTACTCAGTAGGTAGTCCTTGGTACTTGTATACTCTACCTACCCAGTACTCGCTGCCCGGTTTTTGGTGCTCGGTACTCGGTACTCGGAGTTCGGTGCTCAGTGCTCAGTGTTTGGTACTCGGTGCTCAGTGCTCGGTACTCGGTGTTCGGTACTCAGTGCTCGGTACTCAGTGCCTGGCGTTCGGGGTTCGGTACTCAGTGCTTGGTACTCGGGCCTTGGTACTCGGTGCCCGGTGTTCGGGGTTCGGTACTCGGGGTTCGGTACTCGGGGTTCGGTACTTGGGCCTTGGTACTCTTTGGGATTTGGGATTTACAATTGAGTCGTTAGTACTTTGACATATACATAATAGCACATATGACATTACACATGAGGGCAGGAACATATATGTAAATTAAGTGCGTCCCCGTGCTCTGGTTCCTCTAGGTGTACTGTCTACTGGCATTTGCAACTTACTCCGGGTCATCCTTGTGGATGGTTCAACAGTGACTCGAGTGCCCTGCCTCCATTTCTGTGCCGGCGGCGTGATACTCTCTTCCATTTCAACACCATCTCTAACCTCGCCTGTCATGTCTTCAGTTAACCCAGCAAGGAGGTCTCCCATTCGTGATGTCAGTAATGCACCTTTTTTGGCCGGCTTGGCCGGGCGAGGCTTCGGAATTGCACGTGGGACTGCCGGCCCTCTGGGTGTAGGACCTCCTGTCCTGTGTTTCTTCAGCGGAGGTCTCCCGTCAGCCAGGTCATCATCCACATCATGCTCCGTATGATGAGTAGCACTCTCCTTATCACTCTCGGCTTCTGTCGATGAGTCCAGAGGCCTTCAGATGGTAACCCTCGGCTGCCTTCTCACTATACGAGTCTGAGGAGAGGGCGAGTTGCCAGATATGACAGATGGTATCATGTCCCCATCTTTGTTCTTCCATGCTTTGAACAGAAATGTGGGACCTTCACCTGTTTCCTGCCGAGCCTGCCAGAAATGGAGCAAGGTAGTGGTATCCCAAATTTCCAGCTTCGAAGGTTCCTTCAAGTCAACATCCGCCAGAAGATACAGTGGCTCAAAAAAGTGTCCCAATGTTTGTAGCTTTTCATGTAATTGCTATATCATGTGTCGAGACGTGGGAATATGACTAAGCTATAGGAAAATGTCGGAAAGGTCTGCTTCTCAGCTTCATTTCGGTTCCCTATACCGTGGGAAACTAATGACATTATGTGAAGATATGAGTATTTTAATTTGATGACTCATTGGGACACTTTTTTGACTTTGGGTTTTACTAATGTAATCTCTATAATTCTAGTACTGTGTGTGACCTCCTTCTGCTCCAATCACTTCTGCCACTCTTCTAAACATATTCTCTATCAATTTTGGGTATTTCTCTTTGATGATTCCATCATACTCTGCTGTAACACTGTCTCATAGTTGGAATAGCCCCTACAGTGAATCTTGATATGCTACAAGTAATTTCTTGAGTGATTCTCAGGGGTATTCAATATGGTTGATGTCTTGGGTCTATGTTGAACATGATAGAATAGTAATATCATGGTTTGCAAGCTATTGGTGGCTTATTTAGAGATATACTTAGGGTCATTGTCTTATCACAAAACAGTATCTTCTTCATTAACTCATAACTTCTGCATGCTTCTTAGCAGACACTCCTGTCAAATGAGTATTTACTACTCTGTATTCATCCTCCCCTTTGCTTCATAGAAGATTCCCACTCCATTTTATCTCATATAGTCCTATACCATCAAGTTTTGTCTTGAAACTTAAGGTGTTTATTTAACTTTTCTTTATCTTAATGATTGTCTTATCTATTTTAATATAAATTCCTTGCCATATGATTTCATCCTATTGATTTTAACCTTATCTGACTAGATAAACCTCTTTCAGCTATTAGCAGTCCGATATTTGTACTTGAAAGTAGCATCTTGTCTTTTATTTTTATAGGTTGGAGACAGAGGAATCTGTTTTTCTTGATTATAGCTTTAAGATGGGCTGTCTTGAGAGTCTGTCCGACTATTTGAGTAGAGATAGTCATAGGAATGATGGAAATAATCAATTTAATCACTTTATTAGCATCAGCAGTCTTTCCAATTAGAATATAGTGATTAAGAGATCTTAAGTCTTATAGAGCAACCTTCTAGATTGGCTACCAAATAACTTAAAGACCATAATATTACTATTCTATCATGTTCAACATAGACCCAAGACATCAACCATATTGAATACCCCTGAGAATCACTCAAGAAATTACTTGTAGCATATCAAGATTCACTATAGGGGCTATTCCAACTATGAGACAGTGTTATAGCAGAGTATGATGGAATCACCAAAGAGAAATACCCAAAATTGATAGAGAATATGTTTAGAAGAGTGGCAGAAGTGATTGGAGCAGAAGGAGGTCACACACAGTACTAGAATTATAGAGATTACATTAGTAAAACCCAAAGTCAAAAAAGTGTCCCAATGAGTCATCAAATTAAAATACTCATATCTTCACATAATGTCATTAGTTTCCCACGGTATAGGGAACCGAAATGAAGCTGAGAAGCAGACCTTTCCGACATCTCCCTATAGCTTAGTCATATTCCCACGTCTCGACACATGATATAGCAATTACATGAAATGCTACACACATTGGGACACTTTTTTGAGCCACTGTATGTCCAGGCCACGAAGTCATCCTGACTTTGTACAATGGCACTCCATGGCACAACCACCTTGTCCTTCCCGGAGCATATCCCTTTGTCCATGCATTGAACAATTTGTCAGGTGATGCGACGACAAACTCACAATAGTGCAATGTAAGAAAGGCCCTCACTATGGCCTTCTTCTCCTCAAGTTTAGTGTCGGTGATCTCCGGAAGGAGTGGCATACCCTCCCCGTCCATTTCGAGTTTGAAGGCTGGTTTTTGAATTCGTTTTCGACCTCCCTTGACCTGACGTCCTCCATCCCGTGCCCCGGCGCCTATCATTGTGATGCTCAACATGTTCAATCTGGTATACATGATTCAAACACTCACCGAACTGTTCCTGCGCATACTCCTGCCACACTGGCTCAATGTCCTCCCAGTCCTTCGTCTTCATAAAGCTGTCCCCATCTCCTAAGGCCTTGTTATCATTATGCCTGCATGAATATTTTGAGCCGAAAGATCTCCGTCGATGGATAAATGTACTCACATCCTGAACAGCACCTCGCCCTTTTCATTCTTCCAAGCCGACATCACAAACACTCTCATCCCACATTGCCTCCACATCTCATTCCAAAAGTGCTCCATATATGCCGGACCCTTCTTATGAGCCACTTGTGCTTGTATCTCTGGAGGCGGACAGTTGTTGGACCACTCTTCGGCTGTTTCTTTCGCCTTCTCCAACTCATCATCTTCCAATTCAGCCATGACTCTCTTCACCGCCGCCTGATAATGTTTGAACATACCAGGATCTCCTGGCTTTACCCCAGACTCGTCCTCAATCCTCTTCAGCACCTCTTGTCATTTCTGCTGGTAGACCACCATCCTGGGAGTCCATTTCCTCCCATACTTGATCATGTCCTTCCTTTCCTTCTTTTTCTTGTTGTTGAACAACCAAGTCTTGTACACCTAAGAGTTGATGAAAGAATGTGATGTTGAAATTTTAGTTTTTCCACACAACAAAGAAGCCTCACCTGCTTCCTCTTTTTCCATTGTTTTTGGTCCAACTTCGGAGCAAACAACCTGGCCGCCCTTGCTATGGCAGTGAAAATCGCTCGCTTCTCACTCCTTTTGGCAGCAGTCCACTCAGGAAGGTAGTTCTTCAACTCCAAAATCTCCTTGTCCGTGAGCTTCTGAGACTGTGGTTGACGCATCCTGTGTCTTCCGAAAGTCGTGTTGGTGGAATGACCTGTTCTTGCCATAGTGAATCAGAATGCAGAAATGGCTAAGGATTTTCAAGGTGAAAGTATGAATGAATTGTGCGAAGTTGAACTTTGAGCAAAGCCTAATGATGGGTTAATCGGCCCATATTGGATGTGAAGCCATTAATTGAAATGAATTTGTAATGCGCCAACAGGACTGCACCGCATCATATTGCAATAACAATTCATTACACCTGAGCTGATGCCTTGCTTGCAACATTAATAAACAAGATGAAGATAGGTAGATGCACCCCAGTGCAAAAATCTCACAGGGTGGAAGCAAGGGGCAGCAAAGGTAGGAAGACTTGGGTCAAGGTTCCACTTGCAAGCACGATGCGACATGCCTACAGGTCCATGCCTAACTCTCCCCCAGAATCACCAACAATTCAGCCTGTTGAGGCACCACCTCCTTGGGAAGACTTTCCTGACAATACTTACGAGCAGGATCAAGGCTTGTTTGAGCCTTTGCAACTCCCAAAAACCATGGCAAGTTCATGTACAATGTTGGAGTGTCATTCAAACTATGGCTAAGCATTCAAAAATACAGAGTCAAAATGACTACCTCAGGCAATGGCTGCCAAGGCAGGAATCATATCTACATCACCTCCTCGATCGAGAAGCTCCACCAGAAGACAGGAGATGCATCATCTGCCAACAGGATGGGGTGTACAAATGTCAAGATTGTCTTGGCGAGCCACTCTATTGCACCGGGCTGTTGCAGGAGTCAACATCGTAGCAATCCTTTCCACTGGATCAGTCAATGGAATGGGCGATTCTTCAAGCGGAGTTGTCTAGCTCATGTGGGACTCATTATATACCTTGGCCATGATGGCAAACAATGTCCGGCGGTCACCGATCAGTGGAATTTGTTTGAAGAAGATGAACCCGAAGACCTGCTCGAGCCTGAAGATCTGCCATTTGTGTCCGGACCCAAGTTCCAGCCAAAGGAAAACACCATGGTCATCGTCAACAAGTCTGGAGTTCATCGCCTGGAGGTTCGATGCTGTGAATGTCAGAATGCCATGAGTCCGGACATTCAAATGTTTTGACACAGATTTTTCCCTGCATCTTTTAACAGGCCAAAGACTGTGTTCACCTTCAGAGTGCTCAATGATTTTCTACTGGACAGCCTTGAATGCGGTACCTTGGCAATGAACTATTACAGCAAGCTCCGGCGAATGACCTCCAGCATGTTTCCACACCTTGTTCCAGTAATGCCTTACCCTCTTCATCTACTGGTCATCATATTGACAAAGCACATTGCAAGGACCGATACAGAGAGCTCATGAGGGTCGCTCGACAGTGGAGGCAGTTGAAGACAATGAAATGGCATGGCTTTGGCCATCATTCTGATAACCCAAGCATAGGAGAACTCGCATTATTTTGCCCAGCATGTCCTCAGCCTGGGATTAATGTGCTGTTGTCAGAGGATGAATCTCTTGATGAGTGAGTCCTATTCTCAATTGCTGTGGTCTCCATAATAATACTAGCGATCCAAGCCGTAAATACACCCGGTCATTTGTGATGGACAGAAATTTCAAAGCCGAACATCTGCATCCCATTAAGCCATTCAATGAAGTTTGGCTGTCCGATGGGCTTGGATTCATGGTAGGAAAGGACAGGTATAAAATGCATCTGGCAGAGGCTGCTGACACAGTGGAAAAATCAAGCTGCAACAATCACCGGGCAGTAAATCAAGCTAATGCTGCTCGGTGAGTCGGTACAACGAACAGGTGACAAGCAAACACAAGGACACTGCTCGTGGTTGGAGTACAGACTACAAGCCACATGCTCTACTGCTAAGACTCAACCAAGACCTCTGACACCTCTACTACCCCTGAGACCTCTGGCACTTCCTGCCTACCAGCCTCTGTCCTAGCACCTGTATAACCCCTACCGACACATGTACCCCCCCAACAAATGCGACACTCCTGGGTTGCATCTCTGAATAGTGTATCGAGAGCAACGAGCTCGAGCGTGGTGAGCTGAGGATCCAGTTGTGCGTGGATCGTCCATGTTTCTTCATCACTTCTTTCCTCCACTTGCTTCGTTCTCTCTGCTTCCTCTACTTCCTTCTGTAACTCCGCCAATGAGGTTCCGGAACGAGGGATGAAGTGGCGCAGGCGTCTTGCATGGTACCACCCTGGCATGGGAAACCCTTCTAACGTTGTAAGGGTGTATGAGTTGCTGCGCTGGGATTCTACCCTTCGTGGTGCCGACCATCGAGGAATTAACTTCCGCGACGATTTAAAGGTACTGTCAAGTTCATTAGCGTATACCTGTACTAACTGGCCAGGTAGGAAGACGACTTCACCTGGTCCTGATGACGACACCCTGCGGTCGAACTTAAGTTTGCGTTTGATAGCGTGAGTGATCATGTGCGACCGCGCGTCCAACTGCTGCTGTGCTGCATACGCTGAATGTACATTGGTGTCACTTTGCGAGATGGCGGATGTGGTGTCATTCGTTGGTGTGGCAGGTGTGTTGATGACTAGGCCTAGCAGCAGCTCCTTTGGGGAATATTGGAAGGCTGGGATGGTGCATTCGTTGAGGTGTTGGATGGCCTCTTCGAAGTGGTCAGGCCAACTGGCTGGGATCTCCTCTCTCGTCACTTCTGCTATGCACTCGTCCTCTCCCAACTCTGGTGTGCAGGCCCGGCGTAGTCTACCAAGTAGCTTACTGTTCATTCCTTCGACTAGGCCGTTGATCCACGGCGCATACGCGGCTGTGACATGGTGTTGCGTGTCATGTGCTGTACACCAGCCGGCTACTTCGTGGTTGTTGAAGTGACGCCCTCCGTCTGTCATGAATGATTCTGGTGGGCGGAAGTCATGACGTATCTTAGTTAGACAATCAATGGTGGACTTAGCGGTTCCTTTTTTCTTGAGTTTGAATCCCCAGGTGTACTGGGAGAACGTATTGATGAACAGCGCTATTTCTGAGAATCCACCTTTGCCTGTCGACATGCTCAAGTAGTCAGCCACAATGAGTTCAAATGGATGACGGCATACGATGGGGTCTAACAGCGCGTGCAAATGTGTTGGTCCGAAGTTTTTGCATTTAGCACATTCTGAGATGGCCGTGGTGATGGAGCAATTGAGGCATGGGCTATGGATGTGATCCATCAGCTGTAACTTAACAAGGTCCCGTCCCCAGTGTCCTCTAGACGCGTGTTCTAACCGGGCTAGTTCGGTTGCTTCTACTTGGGACACACTCCAGGCGGCTGTGTACTCGGGTGGCAGCCTTGTTGTTGACGAACCAGAGTTTTCCATCTTCGATGTAGTACGACTGTGCTTGGTGTCGTGCGCGTTGTTTGTCCTTTGCTGATTTGTCTTGATCCGAATCGAGGAGCGCATCTAGGATTTCCAACAACATTGGTTCGTCTCTAAATCGTGAACGTAAGGTTAGTTGGTTATCTGATGGATCTTGGGGGGAAGGGTCATTAGTTTCAAGTGTAAATAGGTCGTTAACGATACCTCTGGAGGTCTCCCAGTCTTCACTGACCGTCCAGGTACTCCCATCGCCCATGACGACGGGTACTGTTGAGAATTGTCTGCTAAGTCTGTCTGCTGCCGTGTTGGTCATTCCTGCCCTGTGCCGGACGTCGATGATGTGGTGGGCTATGATGCCATCTCGCCATCTAGCGTGAGCGACATTTAGCTTTGAGCTCAACAGTGCGTCTCTAAGTGCCTGGCAGTCTGTCTCTATCTCTACTGGTGACCCCCAAATGATGTCTGAAAACCTGTCAAGTCCGAACTTCAGTGCTGCAAATTCTAGTAAAAATGGTTTGTACTTCTCTTCTGCTGAAGATGTGCGCTTCGACGCATAAGCAATTGGGTGCGCTGCAGTAGTAGTCTTGCCCGACTGTAGTACTGTTGTGAACCGTTGTGCCAATATCGCTCCGAAGCCGTCCTTGCACCGGTCTGTAGTTACAATGAACAGAGTACCATCGAATCTTGGCCCTCATAGTACCGATTCAGACAACAATGCTTTCTTGAGTTGTAGGAACGTGTCCATGTGGTTATGTTTCCAGTAGGCCGTTAAGAGCGTTTTGCGAAGATGATCTCGGTACTTGTGTTTGCCAACATGTTGTCCTTCCGGGGGTACTCCGAGTTTTCGTACTAAGTCCGTGAGTGGTGCTGCTATCCTTGCGTAGTTTCTAATCAATGGCCTGAAGTATCTGGTGAGGCCTAAGAACTGCATAAGGTTGTGCAAGGTGCATGGTGGTGACCAATCCGCGACGGCTGATAGCTTGGCTAGGTCTGGTCGTACTCCAGCTTTGCCCACTCGTGCTCCCGCGAACACGACTTCGGACATGAACAGCTGCGTTTTCTGTGGGGAAAGTGAGAGTCGTTTTTCTCGAACACGGTTGAAAAACTTACCTAGTCATTCCAATTTCTCTTCAAAATCATCTCCTGCCATTCCGTTGTCGTCTACATAGAGTTCATACAGTAGTCCAATCTGATCCTTCAACACTGTAGCTGCCATATCACTGAACGTTGTTGGTGCTCCTGTCAATCCGAAAGGCATCCTGCGATAGCAATCGTATCCATGTCCTTCGGTGTAAAAGGCGAGATAAGGTTGTGTGTCGTTGTCCACAGGTATCGTGTAGAAGCCTGCTGCGAAGTCGATGATGCTGATCCATCGATGTCCTGACAGGCATTGTTGTTTGGCCTGGATGTCTCCTTGTGGTACCGGTGGGATTTGACTTGCTTTGTTGATTTCGGTGAAATTTTGACAGATACGCCATTTAGGACCAGTCTGGATGGGGTTGGTTTCTGCTACTGCTGGGGGTCATGGTGGTAGGTCGTCCCATATGGGAAATCCATGCTGCTCGCACTGGTCATTGACCTGGTGCCACAGCTCTTCAATCGGAATGCTTGCTGCACTATGTGCCTTTTGTGCTAGGACGGTTGGTGCTGATGCCTTGACCTCTTCCGGAGGGATTCTACGAATAATTCCTGCTGACTCCATCTTGTTCAGTCTTGCATACAGGTATTCACGTTGCAGTGGTGTCAGTGGCCTCTGGTTAGTTTTTGTCGAAAATGTTGCTCCTGCGGGAAACGTGAGTTTGAAGGACTTAAAATCGACTGGAAATACCTCCTTAACCGTGAGTGCAAATGTGTCTGCATACTGTGCAATAAAACTTCTTACTCTCTCTCTCTGCTCTTCCGTCAAGTCTTCTCCGACCGTTACCAACTTCAGTATCTCCTTCACTTGGACCAGGTTGAACGCATTGGTATGTCGTGTATATATACCCCGGCTATCTTCACTAGGTAGGGGAAACTCGGGTACTTCCCCGATCTCGTTGTCTCCAGGTGCCATTTCAGTGAACAGGACCGGTGTGCAAGGTGACAACTGATGAGTGTCGGTTGAGTTTGATGGTGTTAGCGTGGGTCTGTGATCTGCTAGTACAATATGTGCTCTGGCCTGTGACAGCTGATTTGATAGCTGTATGACAGCTGCTCCATTGACATCTGAGTTGTATGTGAACATGTATTGTTTGTCGATTTGTACGGGTGATGAGGGAAGGGATTCTGGTACTATAGCATCTGGCGGGATTGTAACAACCATTACGTGTGGATTGGGTGTCTTGGCTACAGGTTCGTCATTCTCGAGCTCTTCTGAGACCGTGGCTTTATGACTGATTGGGCGCTTGGCTCGGGCTGCCGGTGTTCCGAACATGTTCGTAATGATCGTGGGGTTGGATGAGTTTGTACTTGGTAGGGAGATGACGTCGTTGGCGTAGTTATGGATTGCGCAGAGTTGCTGTAGTAATGGTTTGCCTATTAGGACTTTCCAAGTCCCTCCACTTGGAAAGACTTCGAAGGTTACTATGGCTTTTGCCGTACGCCATTTGATTTTTCCCTTCCAGACACCCAATGATGGAACTAATGATCCGTCGGCCATGCGAAGGACGCGTTTTGATGGCAGAAGTCCGCCCATTCTTCCAGAAGCTGTCTGATAAGCTTCTGCATCGATCACGTTGATCATTGCTCCATCATCAACATGCGTGTGAAAACCCGACGAGCTACCATCTTCTCCGTACATGTTAACTTGTGTTATGAACGGCTGACCTTCTGCCTGTGCCGTTCGTGACTCGACCGAGTACAAGTCAATGGGTTCAATTACATCGGACAACATAGTGTGTACAGCAGGATCGGTTATAGGACTAAGGAAATTGGAATCGGGGAAGAGTGAGACTATATCAAGAGAGCCAGTGTCCATGTCACTTGAGATGGACATATCAGCAGTACTAGGTTTTTCTAATAAAATGAAAGTATCAGGTAGCGCGTTTTCTAACAAGACAGAAGATGATGAAACGGAAGGGGACTTAATGCATAATTCGGGGTTGTTGATAGCAGTAACTATGTTGTTGTCTTCAGCTGACGGAACAGGTGAGGGTACTTCAGAGACTAGTTCTGAGTCGAGGAGTGTCGATACTGCAGGTGACATCTGGGAAATGAATCCGGATGATATGTCCGATGATGGGGTGAGACGGTAATCTTCTATGTATGCTGAGGAGGGGGCGAATGAGACTGGCATGACCATGTCCACTGTCTCTTCGGATGGGACTACTGGGCTACCCCTCATTGCTGTAGTCCCATTCCATTTCCCGGATACTCATATTGCGGCTCTGCATATACCACTGGGTATGCGTTGTACATCCCTCCCGGATCATAGTAGTTCATCAGCGCCGTTGCTACGTACTGTACTGCAGCTGATGGCGTAGTTGGTGGGTTCTGTCCCCTGATAGCACGTCCTACCATGCTAGACATGATTTCACGCCATTTGGTTTCTTGTGGTACCGTTGGTTGATGGGGACAGCTAGCTGCTTGGTGCGATGGGGTGGTCACTAATCCGCACGTGAAACATTCCCGTGATCCCAAAGGTGCGGAACCTGGTCTTAAGGGGTAGGGATGCCCAGTGTGAGGCATGGCATCTGTACCATGCTTGTCATGCCACTCCTTCACCTGTTGGTTGTATGCTGCCCGGCCCGTGTCTGAATCTTGGTGATGCTGAAGCGTTGAGTATTGGGCTGCCATACGGATGCGATCTGTGGCATTTGGACGGGATGGGGTCTGCGGGAATTGTTGGTAGCGGTAGAAGAGGTTGGTACTAGGTACTGCTCCTGCCGTTGTGAACGGATTTTGCCCAGGTGTTACTGGCTGGGGTTGGTATATTGGCATTTGGTATGGGACTGTGGAGACAAGGTTTGGTTGACTCTGATTGGTAGGTTGCTGTACCGTCATGGCAGGTGCTTGTATCACTGGGATAGTGGTTGCATTGTTGAACGTCCGGGGATAGGGTCTGTATGCTGGCGGATTTGTGGGATAGGAACGGGTTGGCGGTGCTTGTTGCTGAGGCGGTAGTCTGGCCTTCAGTTGTGCGATATCCTCCCTCATTGTTCATTCTTCGGCTGCTCGTAACCTTGCTCTGGCGAGCTGGTTGATAGATACGCTGTTGACTCCCGCGAGAAACACTGCCCAATCAGTATACATGTCCGATAAGTGGTCACGTAACAAGTCTGGCATCCCATCGAGTACCACGTCCAAAAACTGACAGTTGTTGTCTCCGAAACTCTGTGCCAGCCGTTGTACCTGTCTTGCCCATCTCACATGTCCCCACTCTTGCCCTTTCTCATCGTCTAACATCGTCCCAATCTCCGCCTCCTTCAATACTACTGCCTTCAACCGTTCCTTCTTCTGAGCTGCCGTTAGCTGCAACGGAAGGGCTGGCGGCCAGCGTATGAGAAACACAGTTTCTAAGTCGGACCATGTGGCTGTCTGAGCTGGTGTCAGCGTAGTGTATCATGCCTCCGCTAAGCTGCCTGGGGCACATTGCCGACGAAACTGTTCGACCTTCTGTGCATCGTTCCACATAGTAGGTAGGTTCAGGTCGAGCTGATGCATCCACTCGTTGGGTTCTTCTCCACCAACATAATCTGCTCGTAGTAGCGGTAGTACTGGTACTGCTGCCATAGGCAACTGGTGAGTTTGCTGAGGGAGTACTGTGGTGGTTTGGACCTGGGTCTGATTGGCTGGCTGTAACTGGCTGACTGCGTGCTTGGTGCGTATATGCCTTATATTAGGTCCTATCGCTGACCTGAGTTCTTCCGGAGGGGAGGCTATGTGTACTATTAATGATGAGTCGGATGCTCTTCTACGAGGGCTGAATAGAATTTTGGGCAGGTCCGGGATTAGACTACGTAGTCTTGCCACATCTGCTATAGTGAGAGCCATGATGAAAATTCTGCAGTAAGAAACTTAAAGGAAGAGAAAGGAAAAGAAGAAGAAAAAAAGAGAAAGACAAATCTAAAAACGAGCTTGTTGGCTTCTGGCGTGATGAGGCACAAGGCGTGCTCGCTCTAGTCACCAGGTGAGTTGGTACGACGAACAGGTGACAAGCAAACACAAGGACACTGCTCGTGGTTGGAGTACAGACTACAAGCCACATGCTCTACTGCTAAGACTCAACCAAGACCTCTGACACCTCTACTACCCCTGAGACCTCTGGCACTTCCTGCCTACCAGCCTCTGTCCTAGCACCTGTATAACCCCTACCGACACATTGGCACAAGCTGGAATCCACCGGTATCGGAGGAGTTGCCTGTGCCAGACACGGTTGCTTTGTCTCTCACTCCATGGTGGATTTTCAGAAAGGCAAAAGGCAAGCCACATCCACCATTCCCCATTCATGAGTTAACCATGGGTCACTTGCAGACAAATGAACATGGACTACGCCCTTTGTGAGGCTTCCCGGCACAACATGGAAGGCATCACCAGGGCTGTCACCTTCTATGATATTAATTGTCAATACAACAAACACTTTCGGGTTTGGGTGGATTGAAGTTGATTTCTAGAAATGGCACCACAACTAACCATCATTCCTGGAATTGGGTTGTGGCACGTTCATGGCCATGAGGACAGCTGCTATGTCCGATATGCTTCTAACTTTATTGAAGGCATTGGTCAGATCGATGGAGAGATAATGGAGATGCTATGGGCATGGCTCAATATGATCTCCCCTGCTGCTCGGGAAATGTCATCTCCCCACCGAAAGGAATGCCTTGATTATCAGATGAATGACTCCAATTTCTGCAAGATGATTCGCATGAAAAGGACTCTATGCCGGAAATACAAACTGGCTAGGAATGGCATCTTGGAAAGTGGAAAGGCATTCAACAGACTCAATGAAGCAGCACCCTCACATTTGAAGACAGAATGGTTAGCCAGGGAGAGGATAGCTCAGTCAAGCAGATTGAATGATCCTTCAGCCATGGATGAATATGAGATCAATATCAAAAAGGGTACATTGAGCTCCATTGTCTCCATCGAGGTCTGAATTAATATTGCACTCAGCACCTAGCAAAAAGGAGATCGAGCTTAGATTGTTAGAGGAGGGTAACACCCGCAATGCAGCACCCTCTCGCAGATCTGTGGCAACATGGATATCAACAGGGTTAGTAATTGAAGAAGCTCAGATTGCATTGCTCATCGAGGTCCGAAGGATCGGAAGAAGATCCACTGAGACACAGAGATTAGACATCGCCCGTCAATGGGATCGGCTCCAAGGCCAGATAGATGGATTTGCTCGGTCTGCTCTAACACATCTCAGGGAGGGATTTAATGCAGATTATGAACCTGAGGACTTGGATGTAGACATTCTAGATGATCTCGATGATGACCTGGCATATTTCACAGAGACATCTCATACATGGACAAACTCTCCCAAGCTCACTGTAATCCCATTGCCATTGAACCTGGAGGTTGATAGATGCAGATGATGCATGGCAGAGGATCTGATTCCCCTGGAGATGTCACTTCGTGAAGGGCAGGCCAATGATGCCCTTCACAATCTCCGCATTTAACTTTGCAACAAGGCCATCCTGTTCCGAACAACTGCTAGGCAGGCCAAATCCCAGGCCCTGAAAACTCGAGCTTGGTCCCAGGTGACGTCGGTGCAGCAGGTAGTCTCCCTCCATGCCAGCATATATACAAAGACAAGGAAGCAAATGATGAAACTTGAGCCGGTGTAGATGAGGAATCTTGACTATACGTGAAAACACTTAAAACAAAAGGGTGCTCAACAGCAAGACCGGGATACGAGACAACGACTCGACCCAAGGGACAACCACTGAGAGAAGTTCCTCGAAATAAAGTGGAGGGAAACTCTATGAGCTAGGCGGGCGCTAACAGGCGCGAGAAGATAACGCACGCGAAGGCGTGCGTATGTGAGGCAAAGGCACGCAAGATACACGCGTGAGCGGGAGGTTCGAGAATGCGCGCGTGCGAAGCGAAGGCGTGCCTTGAGCGTTTAAGGAAAAGGTCCTATTGAGGAGTGAATGCCCAGATGGATGATTGATAGGAGAATAAGATCTTATAACAAGAGAGGAGGTGATCTATACACTTTCCAGTACACAAAGATAAGGGAAAAGTAAGTACCAGAACCAAAGGAAACCCTTCTGTATTTAAGAATGGAGATTACGCTAAGTGGCGCGCTCCCGAACCGAGTAACCATATCAACTCTAATTATAACTAAGTTTAAATAGACTTTCTATATGTAGCGCGGACGTCGGACCAAAGATTTTATTAGTTCAATGGACAAGATAGGAATAACGCACCAGCGAATCAGTAAGGACATGGAACGAATGGACGGACAATAGCGCGAAGACCTAGGAGAAGGCACGTGAAGCGCACATAGCGCTTGCGCAGGTAAGGCGCGCCTAAGTGCGCGCGAGTACGGATAAGGTGCGCGCGAGACTGGTCCTTAGGATTAGAGCTGTAGCATATAGGAATGTATGGGTAAAGGCCGGATATTCGGCATTGAGACACGCGAGTCTCTACACCGGGGCAAGACCAGCTTCAGAAATACAAACCCCTGCTTCACGAGCAACTCAAAATCAGCACAGCAGTGGGCGACCCAAATGCCCGAGGTCAACGAAATGAATCTTTGGCTTGGTTTTGGTCTGTTGAAGTCGACCTCGGGGGTCCTGATCAATCGTGGAATGAGGAATGTGAGTTTCTGCTTGCATGTCATATCCAGTGGTTACCTGACTGGACCCATGCCAAGTTTACTGAGTCCATTGGCTGAGGGCAAAGGCACTATGGGATCAATGGAGGGAAGAAATGCTATTGGTCAAATTGGAGATGGATTGGACATGTAAGTTCTTTTTGTGGAAAACAACCCAATGGGGTGACCACATGCAGGAATCATTGGAGAAACGACTTCCGGGTCACAGATGCTACACTGGAAGGCAATCCCAAATGTATTCATTGCTCACACAGGATGCGCAGGCAGCTTTTCAAGACCTACAAAATGTGTTGATAGAGGCTGGAGATGAATGAACATTGTTTTCTCATGAAGTCCCTTTTTCCACATACACAATTGAGGCCCGGGAATTATCCGGGTCAGCCCATGTCGGAGTTTGAATTTCGTATCCATCCATCAGTGATTCTTATCTTCACATCTTCACCATCTTTCACTTGTATTGTGTCACGAGTTCCAAATACAAATCATTATTCATTCCTTAATTCTAAGTCCTTTAAGCGCCCAGTCACAGCGCCTGTTCCTAAGAATGTGTTTACTGTTGAAGAAGTTCCTATTATTGCGACTATTGTAGAATTACCAGAATCATGTGATCTATCGGACAATGCCGAAGATGTTGATGTCATGCCTCACGACACTCTTGGAATGTTCCAGAGTCTTACTGCGGCTGCGGCACATGTTATGACATCATAGTTATATATAGAATCGTACGATACCTTTAATTATTTTAATTGGTTAGTTAGTTCATACTCAGTTTCGATCTCAGTTTCAATATGTGTATATAGGTAGCTCATCGTAGTCAGTAGTTCTTTAGTTCAAACCTCTTGTATCTCCAAGTGAGCAATACCAAGACGTACCTGCTGCCTACCTTCTCTGCATGATTATTCTTTGTTTGAGTCCTAGTCTCTGCCCAGCGTTAATTCATTATTGGGTTGTGACATTAGGTTTGAACTATAGGAGACTCCAACTCTCGTGTTACACTCTCGCATCTCTCTTTCTTTCGCCTGGTCGTGTTGGAAGTCATCTTCACACCATCAGCCGAAACAAAGCCGTTATACTTTTGCCCGGCCTAAACCGCCGCGACCTTTTGATTTCATCCTTTTGCTCATTTGAGCGCATTTTCATACCTATCATTTTTCGTAATTAGTAGTCCTATACCAGGCCCTGTCTTACCACAGCCACCAGTATACGGAGGTGTTCACGACATTAGGCGTGTCACTGCAACTTTGAGTGCTGGCCCAAAACCCTGCCTGCTCAATGTTACTATAGTTTCATTTTACCTATCCTTTTCTTCTTTACGCACGTAGGCATTTGTTTCGAGTCAATAGCGGAACTGTCTAGACGACAAACTGTGCTTTCGACCTACAAGGATTTAGAGACATACCCTAGTGAGACTCGCACTTGTAAGCTTCGGCTGGAAGAGTGATAACTTGTCCTAGGCTTGTATCCTCAGAACGGAGATTGCATTGTCCCTAGTTTTTCCCACTTGATCGAGTATAGTTTACGTATCCTTTTTAGTTAGTATTAGGGAAGCATCGGTTGGGTTGATTAAAGAACCCTTCGATCCTGAAGTACATGGTAGATCCGATCAGATATCGGGGACCGCTTCAGTTTTCCATTACATAACTTTCTTCTTTTCACCATCATTCCCTTCCGGAAGAGCCCTTACAAGCAGCTCTTCAAACAGACATCAGTGAATCGGGTTCCAGAACACAACTGGCACTATGTCTGAATTACCAAACTCTCCTACACAGTCTGCACCGACGGTGGTATTACCATCTACTCCACAGAAAATTGTCGAGTACATCCATATGTCACTTGCAAACCAAGCAGACAGCTTTAGGGTCAGGATCGCGGAACTAGAAGCTAAGAATGCAGCTCTAGAAGAAGCAAACAGACTCCTGGGTGTACGTCTGGAAATGCAAGAAGATGAGACTGTGAAAATACAGTCTCAACAACCATCATTCGGCTCTGCAGGAGCTAGTCTACTATCATTGAATTCCTCCCCTTCCATCAAATACTCCAAACCCCAGGACTTCACAGGAGAAAAAGACTCCATAGAACTCATGGTCTGGATATCCAAAGTAGCGCTATACACTGCGCAATGGCCCAACATCCAAGAAAGCCAAAGAATTGGAGTAATGCTCTCCTTCATGAAAGGTACTGCAGCCAAATGGGCGCAACCTTATATTACCAAACTTGGAAAGACCGGAGATGAAAAGTTAACCGTGGAGAAATTCCTGGAAGACTTAGAAGCCATGTGGGGGCAAGAAGATCGTGAAGGAAAAGCGATCAGAGAACTGGAATCCCTTAGACAAGGATCTTCCTCAGTTCCAGAGTACGCAGCCGCTTTCAGACAAAAGGCTGCACACACTTCATTTTCCGATTACGACCAGAGACAGAAGTTCAGAATGGGACTTCAAGACCGCATCAAAATACAGCTTGCTCATGTCCGTTATGAGGACAAAAACACCATGAAGAAACTGGTGGAACATGCGATCCAAATCGGACGCAATTTCGAAGAGCTAGATGTGGACAAGAAGAAGACGACCTGGTGGACCCCTAAACAAAGAAAAAAGAAAAAAGAAAAAAGAAAAAAGAAAAAAGAAAAAAGAAAAAAGAAAAAAGAAAAAAGAAAAAAGAAAAAAGAAAAAAGAAAAAAGAAAAAAGAAAAAAGAAAAAAGAAAAAAGAAAAAAGAAAAAAGAAAAAAGAAAAAAGAAAAAAGAAAAAAAGAAAAAAGAAAAAAGAAAAAAGAAAAAAGAAAAAAGAAAAAAGAAAAAAGAAAAAAGAAAAAAGAAAAAAGAAAAAAGAAAAAAGAAAAAAGAAAAAAGAAGTGCCAGATCTGATTCCCACAGAAGAGGATGACGAAGAAGACATGGCGATGAAGAGGGCGACAGTTGAGGAAATAGAAGACGAAGAGTATCCTGGAGAATGGATCAAGTATAAAGCCTCGGTTGCCACAGAGCAGAACGAGATATTCAGAGATTTAATTGATGGAAAGACCATAGTTGTCTATATCAATGATATCCACGTGTTCACAAATGGCAATAGGGAGCAACACCGAAAAGTTGTACGAGAGGTACTGAAACGACTAAAAGAGAATGATCTGTATCTGAAGCCTGACAAGTGTAGCTTCGAACAGACAGAAGTCGAGTTCCTTGGGTTGATAGTGGAAAAGGGTGGTGTTCGAATGGACCCGGTGAAGGTAGAAGGAGTAATGAAATGGCCTGTACCCAAATGCATTAAAGATATACAAGCATTTATGGGCTTTGCCAACTTCTACAGAAGATTTATCTTCGGGTTTTCGGACATCGCTAGACCAATGAATGATCTATTACGGAAAGATGTCAAATGGGACTGGACGGAGAAACAGCAAGATGCTTTTGATGAACTGAAGTCAAGGTTTACATCAGCTCCGATCCTAGTAATGCCTGACGTTGAGAAAAAAATGAAAATAGAAACCGATGCTTCTGATTACGCAACTGGAGCGGTTCTATCTCAACTGATGGAAGATGACCTATGGCACCCCGTGGCGTATTACTCTAAGTCAATGAACGATGCAGAAAGAAATTATGACATCCATGACAAAGAGTTACTCGCAATCATTCGAGCGTTGGAGGAGTGGAGGCACTATGTGCAGGGAAAACCTCACCATGTGGAGATCTGGACGGATCATAAAAATCTCGAGTATTTTATGATGAGCCAAAAGTTGACGAGAAGGCAAGCCAGATGGAGTCTGTTCCTGGCGGAGTATGAATTTACGCTCCAACATAAGCCTGGTGTAGTCAACGATAAGGCCAATAAACTTTCTCGGAGAGAAGACCACAGAGGGGGGTAGAAAATGACAATTCAGATCGTATTTTGTTAAAACCAGAGTTTTTTACTGTAAAAGCTGCCAAAAGAGGTCAAGTTCTAGTGCAAGGAGAAAAACAATTGCTGAGAAAGATAAGGCAATGCACAGAACGAGAGCCTGAAGTCGCTAAAGCACTACAAATGCTAAAAGCAGCACTGGTACAATTGCGTAGAGGAGTCGAAGAGTGGAATGTAGAGGATGGATTGGTGTTATTCCGAGGACTGGTTTACGTTCCAAACGATAAAGAGATCCACTGAGAGATATTGGAGTTGTTTCACGACTCTCCACCGGCTGGACACCCTGGACGTGCCAAAACCTTAGAATTGATTTCCAGAAATTATTGGTGGCCTTCAATGACGAAGTATGTCCACGATTACATAGATGGCTGTGATAGATGCAGAGCAACGAAGATTCACCCAACACAACCACATGGTCCACTTAAACCAAATGAAATACCAGCGGGACCTTGGCAATCAATCACTTGTGATTTGATAGTAGATTTGCCTAAAAGCGAAGGGTTCAATTCTATTTTTGTTGTCGTTGATCGATACACGAAACAAACGCACATCATGCCTACAAAAAAGGAAGTTGACGCTCGAGGAATCGCGAAACTTTTCTTAGATAACGTATGGAAACACCATGGAACTCCGAAACAGGTGATATCGGACAGAGGAACACAATTTGTCTCCAAGTTTATGGGACAAGTGTCGAAACGCCTAGGCATGAAATGGAACATGTCGATGGCTTATCATCCTCAGACAGACGGACAAACAGAGAGAATCAATCAAGAAGTAGAGCAATATCTGAGAATGTTCACGTCTTACCACCAAAATGATTGGGTAGACTGGCTTCCGATAGCAGAATTCGCTCACAACAACTCTGTCACTGTAACGGGTCATAGTCCATTCAAAGTACTCTATGGATACAATCCTGAGTTTACTTTTTCACCAATTTCCAACTCTAAAGTACCTGCAGCTGATGAACGAGCGGATGTAATGAAGGAGGCGAAGGAAGACGCAGAAAGTATGCTACGAATGGCGAATGAGCGGATGAAGAGATTCTATGATAAAGGAGTAAAAGACGCACCACAATTCAAGAAAGGAGATCTGGTCTGGCTCAATGCCAAAAATATCTGTCAGAAAAGACCAAATAAGAAACTCTCTGATCGACGACTTGGTCCGTTTGAAGTGCTAGAGAAGACGGGTGACGTAAATTACCGCCTGAACCTTCCAGCAAAATATCAGATTCATCCGGTATTCCATGTAGAATTACTCACTCCACATTCCCCCTCGACCTTAGTCCAAAGACCTCCACATCATTGTCCGCCGCCAGAGATCTTATCAGAAGGCGATTCCGAATAGACAGTACGAAAAGTCCTAGACTCTAGACTGCACAGATCAAAACTCCAATACCTAGTAGAGTGGGAAGGATATCCGATAGAAGAAGCGACATGGGAACCTGAGGAAAACCTTGAGAATGCACGGTTGAAAGTTCAAGAATTTCACCAGCAAAATCCAAAGGCATTGAATCCCCGCAAAATTAACAAATCGGTGTTTGAAACCCAAGAGTTTTTGGAATGGCGCAAGAAGTTTATTCGTCCTAGTTTCATTTGCGATGACACTCATCCTAGAGAGGGGGTAATGTCACGAGTTCCAAATCCAAATCATTATTCACTCCTTAATTCTAAGTCCTTTAAGCGCCCAGTCACAGCGCCTGTTCCTAAGAATGTGTTTACTGTTGAAGAAGTTCCTATTATTGCGACTATTGTAGAATTACCAGAATCACGTGATCTATCGGACAATGCCGAAGATGTTGATGTCATGCCTCGCGACACTCTTGGAATGTTCCAGAGTCTTACTGCAGCTGCGGCACATGTTATGACATCATAGTTATATATAGAATCGTACGATACCTTTAATTATTTTAATTGGTTAGTTAGTTCATACTCAGTTTCGATCTCAGTTTCAATATGTGTATATAGGTAGCTCATCGTAGTCAGTAGTTCTTTAGTTCAAACCTCTTGTATCTCCAAGTGAGCAATACCAAGACATACCTGCTGCCTACCTTCTCTGCATGATTATTCTTTGTTTGAGTCCTAGTCTCTGCCCAGCGTTAATTCGTTATTGGGTTGTGACATATTGCCAGCGTCATAGTCCTGTATTAGCCATGTCTGCAACTCCTGCATCCACTTCTGGCACTCTGAATGCCGGAAGCCATTACCAACCTCTGAAGCTGAGCCTTGCAACTATTTCCTGCACATTGGCAATGGCTGGATCGCGCGTCCGTGCAATCATCTCTCAATATCGGACGGAAGCTGCCAACAATGGTCTATCTGCTGACCGGATCAAGTATTTTAAAGCCGGGCTGCAATGGGAGATGAATGTATGTCACCACTGCCCTGATGACTTTGTTGGTCAATGCTAAGAATTTGAGCAGACATTTGTCACACCACTCCTGCAGTACTCCGCTTCACAGAATATTGTGTCGGTTCTTCCGGTCCCTGTCGCTTATATCCTTAAGTTGTATCCCATGCTGACCTGGAACACTGTTCCGGACGACGTCTTTTCATTCCACCTCCTTTCATTTCATGATGAGCCAATTGCAGGACATCCATCCCGGATTGTGTTTGCATATACATTTCCATGGTGGATGGGAAACACCACAATCCCTGATCAACCATGGCAGTGGGATGAAATAATGGCTTCCTGCATCTCTCACTACCAGTATTGGGCTGTAAGATCTTAGCTGAATTACCTTGATTGATGACTTATCTGTTTCAGCTTAATGTTGAGGATGATGCTTTGGTTCTTCCAGAGAAGTTGAAAAACACTTCGACTCCACCACTTATGGGACTGAGGTTCATTAAAGAATGCATGGAAGCATTGATGGAGGAGCAAGATCAGGGCATCAAAGCCAAGATGGGAGAGGTGAAGATGTACACTGACATGTTAGAGAAATTGAGGAAAGGCAAAGGAGTGTAGTCCCATTCAGTCTTCATTGTATACAAGATGTAACATATTCTATGCATTCAAAAATCTCACATCCGAGTCCCGGACGCCCAGGTCCCGAGTCCTGAATTTCGGAGGTTGGGGTTCGGCGACTTGGAGCTCAGCAACTGTGTTGGGTGTCAGGGTATCCAGAGCATTGGAGATAGCATGTGTCAGTATTTTGAGTTTCATGGTTCATGTTTTGTGGTTATGGAATCGGGCATCAGGGACTCGGTATTGAGAACAGTGTTGAGTCCCAGGTCATGAGCTCCGAGTCCCAAGTGCCGAACCCCGGGTCCCGAGTCCCGAATTTCAGAGGTCAGGGTTCGGTGACCTGGAGCTCGGCAACTCTTGGGTCTGGGGTTCAGGACTCGGGACTCGGAGCTCATGACCTGGGACTCAACACTGTTCTCAATACCGAGTCCCTGACGCCCGATTCCATAACCACGAAACATGAACCATGAAACTCAAAATATTGACACATGCTATTTCCAATGCTCTGGATACCCTGACACCCAACACAGTTGCCTGACCTCCGGGTTGCCGAACCCCAACCTCCGAAATTTGGGACTCAGGACCTGGGCATCCGGGACTTGGTATTCAGAACACTGTCAAGTCCGGAGTCCACAATGTCGGGGCTCAGGGTTTTGTCAAATGTGTATGGCAATAACAAATGTTAATTCGAGCGTATTTATACATCTTCCCCCAGTCTCAAATATCACGTGCTGAGGTCCGGGTGTTGGGACTCAGTAACCCGGCACCTGGGACTCCCATATGTCAAGTCACAAGTTCCAATTATTGAATACTGAGGCTTGCATCCAAATTATTCAGTCCCACATATCACTTTGCAAATGCTCAAAATTGAGTATTGAGGTCTGGATAACTATTGGTACATGGTATTCATTTGTTGGAATGTATATAGGTCACAATGCTTGCTCTTTGTTTGATCTTTCACATGCTGTATGGACCATCCACACTAGCCCATCCACATGATGGAACACCAGCGTAAATGTGAACAGCATCCCTCATATACCATGCCCAAGCAATCTGATCCCCTTCCACATCATAAACTCCATGTCTCACAATCCTTCCGGAAAACGCAATCATACAGCCAGAATTGTACTTGAACTCCAGCTGAAGGCTTGGCATTGTCATCCGAGCATTAGAATAGTTCCCCATGGTGGTGAGAATGTCGAAGCATTCAGCAATGGACATGTGGTCTCAATGATGGGGGGTTTCCCGATTGGAAATGATGGAGAGGGTGTTATACACGGATGCCCAGTACTGCAGGGCCTCCGGCATCTGTGGCAGATCCTTGCTTACTGCTATATTTCCAAGGTTTGACAAGGTTCTCAATCCTGCCCAGTACTGCTCAGGATGCATGACTCTGAGTGCCATGGACGCGATGGCTGCTGGCCTTGCAATGGCTTTGAGAATATTCTCGCAGGAAGGTCCCTTCAATGATGCAGATACCTCCGGATCTGACACATTCTTTGAGATTGGTGAGTATGACTGCCAGAATCACCATCCCATCAGATCCTACCTTGTGTCCCTGTTGAAACCATGCCAGAGATAGATTGATGCATCCAGGAGTTGGTCCAACATCTTCTGAGCCCCGGTTGAACAATGTTTGATTAGTTCGCCAATTACCATCAGCCCTTATACTTTTTTCGAGACTTGGAGCGAGCAAATCGGTGGCCTCCCTGATTTCCTTCTGTAGGTTCCATTAATATTCAATATCCATCGAGTAACAATGTATATTACACACCTGGGTGGTGTCAGTCAGGGCGTCTGGGAGGTACCATGCAATGATGGCACCAGATGCATCGACAATTGTGGCAGGTTCATTGACCAACCTTTTGCCTTCATGGCCAGGAGGACACCTCTCAAGCAACCTCGCCTCTCTATGTTCATTATGCCCAGTGTCCTTCGGGGAGATCAATTTGCTATATCTTGCAATATCCATCTGCATCTGAACTGTCATGCATGAATTTGAATGATAAAACAAAATTTCCGAATCTGCACGAAGACCCACTGGGATTTTTATATGCCTTTATGAGTACATCAGCCAAGCGATCACATGCCATCACCAGATCAGTGTCTAGGTTGGGGGAAGGTATGACTGGGCCTCCTCCAGTCCTCTCTGCCTTGAATTTCTGTTCGGTATATTCCCCTGCTTCATAAGTCACAGTCAGGGCCCAAGTGCGCCAGATGTTTATGTTATCAGGAGGGGAAGGGGAAGAACTGTTCATGCTGGATGTTAATCTTGGGAAATCAGACACTGAATGCTGGATGTCCGGACTTTGGTGTTATAGGGGGTGGAGATAGAGAGGATCAGATAAGGGAGCCTGGGATAATTTTGGCTGTCAAAGCTGTATTATTATCCATTGCTCAATGAAATACTACCTGATTGGAAGTGTGCTGGTCATCAGATATTGGTGGTCAGAACTTGGCATCTCATAGGGCAACACAAGCTTCGCACCGCCATGTTAGGAGATCACCTGATGCTCTGGGAACTTGGTAACTTTGATTTATTACCTCCTCTGATTTGGTTGATGTACAACTACCTCAGCTCCATCATGTCTACAATTATGATACACATGGGCCCACTCATCTATATTTTATACCACCCTCGGCCCACCCGTCTAATACAACATCCCATACAACACCCTCGGCCCACTGGTCTAATTAATATGCATCTGGGCCCCCCCGTATAATACAATATTTTATAATACCCTCGGCCCACCTGTCTAATACAATATTTTATGATACCCTCAGCCCACCCATCTAATTTAATATGTGTCTGGGCCCACCCATGAATGTGATAACAAGTACCTACCCATCTATCTCATACACATCTACCTTAATACACCCATCTGCATAATATCCAACTACCTCGGCCCACCTGTCTACCTAATATTCATGTACATCGGCCCACTCATCTACTCTATATATTCCCTGCATGGGCCCACCCGCCTCCATCGGGAATAATTTGCCTCCCAACCCATCCATCATAGTCAAGGATATTGTTATCCTGGGCCCATGGTCCTGCTGGCCCGTATCATACGGGATATTATGCATGTCCGTTCCCTCGTATTATATGGAGATAGGTCACTGTAATATGTGATGGTTCTGAGTACATTCCTCACTCTCTCAAATTTTACAATTCCCTTGATACTTTCCATTCATTTTATGTCAACAAATATGCTGATCATCATGCCTTCGAGATAGTGTCCTGACCGCCACGCACGATAGAGGTGGGTCTTCAATCTAATCCTCAGTCCATTGCCAATGGTCACATCACATGAACTTACACAGACACTCACACAATACTATCATTTCCGCTATTGCCTCATCCTTACCAGTACCCCCCTTCAGAACGACCTTCCCAAACTTTTGGCTCTCTTCAAATCTCTCCTTCCCAAGATCTTCAACTCACAGGGTGCGTCGCACCCTATAATCACCTGAGCTGTATGTGTCTATTAGGTCCTCATACTCTCCTAATTGACGAAGGTCATAGATATCATGAAAGTATCTTCATCTTCACAGTGGTATGGAAACAGAAGAGCGTGCCTTGCATGTACAGCAGTTCAATGCAAAGGATTCAGAGATTAAAGTCTTCATCCTATCAACACGAGCTGGTGGTTCACAAACCTATTTGTGGTTGTGAGTGCATTTACCATGCACTAGTGCACGTTCTCAAGTTGTGTGAGATGTAGATGCTTGCATCAGCTCTAATGGTTAACACTATCTATGCTACGCGTTCTCTATCGTCTGCGATCTATCGTCTGCGATCTCTATCGTCTGCGATCTCTATCATCTGCGATCTCTATCATCTGGGATTGCTATCAGAACAAACTCCATTTGATGCTGCAACCTTTTCCTATGCATTCCCACTCCTTGGCCAAGATGATGGCGATGAAGCACTCGAGCAAATAATTCTTGTGCTCAACATCATCAAATTTCACTGCAGCGAATGTTTGTCTTCAATGTAAGAGTTGATGTGTTTCTAACATTCTTGAAAAGCACAGAGCAGTGTGGTGTCCCAAAGATCGTTTGAGAGCAACATGGATCAGAGGGGGATGAACATTGTCTCATTGTCTATTGGGGCATCAGGACTGATCACAATGTATATTGGGGGCCCGATTGGCCTCGCACTGAATATATTTACAGATCGCAGTCACAGATGTCACTATCAAGATTATCAGTAAGTTCTCATTGATTGTAGGACATCCTAACACTCACCATGCCCTACAGTCACACTACCCTCACCGAGAGACATGTTCAGCCACCCTGATTCCCTCAAACCACCTCCTCACTCTTTTCCAGAACCATGGCAAGGTCTCCGCTCCTTCCGCCTTCGCCTCCACCTCCTCTGCCTCCACTTTGGCTCGAATCACCATGTCTGCCTTAAGCGCTGTATCTGTCCAATGGTGGTTTCTCCCTTGTCTGCGATCAACTGCTTTTGAAGCCATGAACTGTACTGATGCCTTGTTAATCAATAAATGGTGCAATACATACTTTTAGCACTTACTACATCAGCAAACTAGTGAAACCTTGTACAGAATTGTACAGAATTGTACAAACAGCACAATCCCACAGCTAAGTGCCTTCTTTACAATCCTGTCACAAAGCCTTACAATCCATACACAAAGGCGCAATATTGACAGACTGGACAGACTAGACAATGTAGACAAACTGGACATTGCAGGCAGACTAGATTATTGTAGACAGATCAAACATGCTGTGCAAACGACATTGTAACGGCTCATAAAATCTACTAAATGATGATATTGATATCCTCGCTGTCTGCTGCACTGTCCGAGTCATTGTGAAGTTCACCTATCATCCCCTCCTCGGCCCATTCCCTCAGCATCTCTTCAAGCTCCACACGACGTTCAGGAATGTCCATCAATTTGTTGATGGACTTTTGCAGTATGTTGAAGTCAGCCCTGCACATATCAGCGGTAAGGTCAGGCACCTTGTCAGTACCACTGTTGCAGAAGCCGGAGAGAACACCCTTCGCCTGTTAAGCATTGATCAGCGAGGAATATAAAAATTGATTAAGGCAAAGCCTACAACCGCGGCCACCAGGATAAGGCTGTTGACAGGAATTTGGTGTTGAAATTCATCAGTTAGCTTGAGCGCTTTTTTACCATTGCCATAGTAAAAACTGAGGCAGGCTTCCTTGAGAACCTGTGACACAAAATTGGTATATTTTCCCTGTAAACGTCAATAATGAATTGTCGCACACCATGAAGTTGCCACTGACCTCAGAAGAGTCAGGGAGCCGAAGATATTCACCGGTCTTAAGGAGCTTAGCTGCTGCTGCACTGACGCGCTCCTTGTGCATTGAGTTGCCCTTCAAAAATATGCCGTATAATTGCTTCGCAATAGATATCATGATTTTTTTGAGTTACATACGAAAGGTGAACAGGTCATCACAGAGCTGTTGGCTCATCAGCGAAGTTCATATTCAAGTTCGGTACTTACTAGTCACGACATCAGCACTTTATACTCCAGAAAATAACCTTTACAAGGACATCAAATTGGAGCAATGTCTGACAGTGCAGGGCAACTTATCTTTGTCAAGCTTCACCTTCTTCGTGTGGTATGTCCATAATACAGCACCCAAAACTTCTTGTGCCAGTACTACCACATCCTGATGAACTGGAAGAGGATGCAATAAAACTACCTGCAACTGCATTTCCAACTTTGCTGCCTGCAGGAAAGCTTTCCAAGATGCTGGATAGAAGCCAAGCTTTGAGGGGTTACCTTGTTGGTTGGCGCACCGCACACCATCTCCAGATTTGCTGCATTGAACAGGTGAGACACTATGAGAGTGAGATCAGCTTGAACTAGGAGCAGGAGAAGGTGTCTGATCTGGCTGAGCAGAATCTCTGGGCAGAGACTGTGACAAAGACCGTTTATGAGAGGAGGGCAGTTTGTGACTGGAAGAAACCATAGACTGAGTTGAAGACCGCTGAAGAGGAGACAGTGTGTGGAAGGAGGAAGAATGAGGTAAGCGTTGAGGGGACTTTGAACGAGTAACAGAGAGGTGTGCAGGTGGACACTCTGGTCGCACATGGGTCAATGTGGTTTATTCAGATTGTGCTCTGTGAGGCGCATGTCCAAGGGCCAAGCGCCCGGAAGAGGAAGAAGTGCATGCTCATTTGAGGGAGAGGTGATGAGATCCCTAATGCAACAAATTAAAACAACAGACCCGAAGTCACAAGAACTTACCTGACTGGGTGAATGCTGATGAGACTTCGAGCCAGCTTCATGTAGATGGGTGGACCTGTGTTTGCGAGAAGACTGGGGCACATATCAGTAATTGTGCATGATAAGCAAAATGAAACACATGCACGTGCTAAATGAGTCAGGGAGGGAGCTTTATGTCATCCATTTTTCATTTGATGGCGTTCAAGGACATTGAAAGTGTCTGTGGCTTCATGATGAGTATCATCGTCCGAGACCTGACTGTCAAAATCCCCCTGGTCGGGATCCATGTGAGTATCTCTGTCTTCATCGTCTTCATCACCATATAAGGCCATGTGGTCGACTGGAGCCCTTGAGCGGACAAGGAGAAATAAAAACTTGAGGAAAAGATACGAGGTATGACTTACTCCTGCGTATCCTGCAACAAACTATCTTCATCTTCGCTGGGTTGATCATTGTGATCCTGCTCATCAGTGTCATTCTCTGACTCGTCACGTTCATCCAAATTCCACATTCTATCCTTCCTCACCTCACGTTCTAAGGATTCACCTACAGCCTTCTTAGAGCTGCAACCAATGGGCTGAGTTGCCTCCCGGGGATCCTGTTTGTCAGTGGAAGATGACTTAAATCCAAACCTATCATCAGGGCCGGCCACACGTAGGAACAGCTGACAATGTTGAGTGTTTGATTGTGAGCCATCGTCTTCAACAGGGCGAGGCAGCGAATTTGTGTCAGCCTAAAAGAATGTTAGCTGAGGTAGTTTGAAAAGAATCAGTCACCTTTTTCTTCCCTTTCTTGAGCTGCTGCGAAGGTGCCATGGGATTGACTTCTGAGTCACTTATTTTGACAGTACCTCTTCCCTTCCATTGCCTTGCTGGGGCCATTAAGATCTCTCCAGCTTTTTTGAGCTGTGCTACATGACCACCAACACCTCGTGTGGACCATTTGCTTCGCCGTTGAGAAGTGTCAGTGTCTTCGGGTGCTGTGTTAGTGACCTTCCTCATCCTCAAATTGTGGGGACTCAAGGACTGTGTAGGAGAAGTGCACCTGGCTTTCTTCCTGGGAGGCATGGAGTGAACTTGACAAAGTTGGAAGTTGGACCATCCTGAAATATAATAAAGGAACTTATGTAAGTGAGGAACAGTATATTGTGCAAAGCACTACATTTAAATAACAATATAAGATCAAATGGAGGACGAAGGACAGGTGGAAGATGAAGGAAAAAACTACGGAAATACAAGATTTAGGTAGAGCTCATGATTAAACGAAGAATAAATGAGAAAATATGAGATATCAGACTCAGATGCAGTGCGCTCTACAGATGTATTCAACAAGAGACACCCTGAACCAGTCAACTAGCATTTGACAGGTACCGTCTTCAAGTGACAAACAGCTAAGGAAAGATCAGGAAGCGACTGCACGACAGTTGGCGCACCAGCAGGCACAGATGGTGGTACAGGAGGTACTGTCTGCGATGCAGAAATGGTTGCAACCTGCTGTGATGTAGATGCAGGAGGAGGAAATGGAGTGATGGTTGGTTCTGGTGCAGATGGAGGTGCTGGAAGTGCAGGAGGAGGTATCTGAGCAAGTTGCTGACTGATCGTACTTATGCCCTGTGTTAGAATATCACAGATTTTATTGTGAGACACGGGAATTGACTGAGTACTTGCGAGAGAAATCTCGCAATGCCACTCTTCAAGGAGGGGGCAGCAGAGGATAAAGTACAGGGTGATAAGCAGTGGGTCAGCCATACCATGGATGAATTCCCACTTCCAAATACTACTGATCACGAGACCATCTTGGGTCATCTTCTCATAGGAGAGTGCCCACCTCCGAACGGCATCCCATCGCAAAACTTCTTCACTAGGTCGGGGGGCCAGTGCACCCTTCAGTCTTATATACATCACAGTGAATTCGAACAGGATGTAACAAAGTGACTCGAGATTGTTGCAGGGCATATTTTGGACCAAAAGGCCATCTCCCATTAGGCGGAGAATGTGAAAGGATATGTATGGTACAGTTCCCTATAAAGAATGAGGTTAACACCAGCAGAAATAAGTGCGACATTGTGACACACAGTACCGCGTGGACTTGGATCTGCTTTCCCATCATCACTGAGAAACTTTGCATGGTCAAAGTCTATAAAATAGCCTTTTCCTTCGTAAATTATAACATTGTTAGGGCTGAGGTCTCCGTGAAGGACATGTCGGCCTACCATTGCCTTGTGGGCTACAATTCATGGTGATTACAGAGGACATCAGGTGATTGTGAAAGAAACTCACCAACAATAAGGTCACAAAAAACCCCGATTAACTCAGGTACATTATTGAAGTGCGTCAATGGCACCCCACAGGGTGTTAAGAGAATACACTGATGAATTTTTTTCTCGAATTTGAATGTCGAGCAATGACTACGAATGTGCGAAGTGGAGTCGGGCTTCCCATTATAAAGCACATCCCAATATTTCTTGAGTTGAGCAATGTTTGGGATGCCTTTGACCGCTTTGAGAAGCTGGATCTCGACGTCTTTGACATCCTCATTGACCCAACAATCCTTTGGTGCGTAATCCTGATTAAACTTGTCTCGAACGCAATAGCAGATGGTTCCACGCTTGAAAAGTCCACAGCTTTTCCATAGAATATCCATAATCCAGTACACATCTCCATCGTTGTCATAAATACAGCCTATTGCCCCAGGAAGCATAGCATCAAAGCTGCTCAGTAAATTAGCGCGAGTTGGAATGGTGTTGCAAGAGTTGCAGATATGGATTGTTGGATCAAAGCCAAGGGAAGAGCGATTTGCTAAAGTGATGGTATTCAACATGTTGACAAAATGTACAGGGGATGTAACAATCAAGAGTGGTTTTGAGATCACCATGCCGGAGTGATCCATATAATGGGCACAAAGTTTAAACTTAGAGATACTAAAAAGTAGGATGAAATGACGCCATGGTTGCTCCTGCATCATCAGATAGCCCTTGGTAGTAATCCTCAATAACAAAGGTATTTTGCAATTGACAGAGAGGTCAGATTGGGTGATCTCAACTCCTGTGAGGATGTCTTTCCAGGACTTTTGCGAGAAACTGAACTTTCTGAGCCTGTAATCCAGGAGGATGAGATCAGGCTTCTGTGAATTGGTAGCATCTGGTATGGGATTGGTGGCAAATTCTGAAGACCAGTACCAGAGATCTGCTATCTCTGTGAAGGGTAAAATGTGCGAGCGCTAGGTTCCCGAGCACTGCGATGACGAGGGCTGCAATCCATCAACATTGCACTCTTGGACTTGCTCCTTGAGCAGCTTGCGTATGTGATAGTATACCGCCTGGAAAAGACGCTCCCAATTCTTTTCCTCTGTTTGTCCTACAGCTTTTCTCTTTCATTCCAGCCTTGACAAAAGCCTGCTGCCCCAAGCTGCCCTCCATCTCTAGCATGGAATCCCCTCAATTTCTATGTCAGTATCTATCTGCGACTTCAGTCTGAGCTGCCTGCAACTGGGAACACCTAGCTGCATCTTGTGGTTTCTTCTGAAAAGCATTCTTGAGTTGCCATTCCTTATTGAAAATGGGAGCCCCAGTATCTGAGTTTGGCTTCCCGGTACTGGTAGTTTGATCTCGATTTCCGATTTATTGAAAT